>NW_026614647.1:0-148784 GCF_030052815.1 Hevea brasiliensis
CTATTGCATTTTGTTCATTACTCATCAAAGGACACTTTTAACAATTACCAAATTACACATTCATACCAATTCTGGTTTGTACCATAACCTAAACATAATTCACAACATATTGTTAGTCATTTTGGCAGCTTACAATCACCCTCAATATGCACCATTTAGTATAGAATTTTTCAAGCTCAAATTACAACAATTCAATCACCTAACCTAGCTCATTTACATGTCCAACCTCACACCATCATACATATACCCAAGCTGCCATAACAACTATCACAATTCAACATTAATATTCCATAAACAAAACATGAAATAACATCTTTATGGTTCACCAAACCAAGCTACCAATTCATACATTACAGTCCATTAATTTCCAAGCTTCCAAATTCAAGTACACATTCACATATACTAAGTATACATCACCCAAATTAATTCCTACACACATAAACATTTAATCAACCCTTTAATCTACCATTTACAAGCAAGAATAAACTGTCCTCAAGGAGTTTCCATGGCTGCCAAAAGTACACATCCCCCTTTAAACATCAAACCTCAAAAATCTCTCCATAATTCAAGTACTTATAACATCCTTACAAACTTTAATAAAACAATAATCAAAAACACAAAATTACCACTTTGGAAACTCTTCAAAATCTCTCCAAAACTTGGTCTTCTTGTTGCCTATCTACTGCCCAAGGTGTATGGACAACTTTTAATGAAGGAAAGTGGAAGGAAAGAAGCTTGAATCTAATGAACCATGCATTTGGGTGGCCATGGGAGAATGGACTTCTTTTCACCATTTTCGGTGAGTTTGGGAGCTTGAAGATGAAGTTGAATCTGCTGTCCAAATGAATATTTTAATTCCACTTTGATGGAGTGGTCCACTCAAGCATTTTTAATCTAATATTAGTTTAATCTTAACTTTCATTTTCCCATATTTAACTCTCCATTTTTGCTATTTACATTATATACCACTAATTTAATTTTTCATTATATTTTCCATGTGTAATATCATGTATTTTTAATGGACATTTAGGTCAAAAGACAACTCGGGGTGTCAAAGGACCACAATGCCCCTGTTCGGGTTGCATTCCCGATTTTTCAGTAACACCGGGTTTTGTCCGTTTTTTGATTTCTCACTTTTCTTTTTACTAATTAATTAAATTTTCTTTCATATTTCTAATGGCATTTACACTTCAATAGACATTTATTTAAGTCCTAAAAATATTTTCCAGGGCTAGTCAGCGGTCCAGGGCTAGTCAACAGTCCACGTCGTGACTTCCCGGTGCGGTCACCCATCGCTAGGGTTCTCGGCTCATTTAACTTGATTACATTTCATTGCTTTTATTTTTCCTATGTTTTTTTTTGTACTTTCCTTTCTTGTATTTCATTATTTTATGTCTCCTTATTCATATCAAAGTGTAGTTCTAGGCATCCTAGCTGTCTGGACAACCTTTGGTCATTGGAAACGATGAGAGCACTACTAGAACATAGGGGTGTTACACTAGTCAACAATCTTACTCACATTCGTAACCTTTCTTTGTTATATCTAAACCAACTGTTCAAATTTTTACTTCCACAGCTCTTTTTATCTATTAATATTCTATAACTTACTTCCTTTTGTACTAAACTATAACCTTTCGATATTCTAACATTTGAGTTTTAAATCCCTAAATAGGATTTCCAAACTCATTTCTAACAATAAAATTTTGTCCTAACATAACTATACCAATACAGATGCCATTGGCAACTATTCTCATCTTGGTGTACTATCGAGTAGTACGTAGCTCTACACAATAATCTCAAGTCAGTATTGTAATCTACGACACGATTATAAACATTAAGAACATTGCATAGTTACTACGATACATTCCCATAGATCAAACTTTCCTATTTTTTATCCTTTTCGAATTCACTAATATCCGAAACTTATTCTGATTACAATATCCACTGACAATTACTAACTGTAACATCTTTGCCCTCATCTAGAGCAAGTCTATTACCACAACTTACTTTTACGTCCTCTTGCCTTACATTAAGTAGACTTGCTGTTTAGCTTTATAATTTATGGTGTGTTAGAAATACCTTTCGCTGATAAACTCTTTCAAAACTAATTTCACTTATTATCACAATCCTTATCTTAAAGGACTAATCACTAATGCATCAAAATTTATTCCCCTATAAAGGAATAACAACAGAACATATATTTCTAACACTAACATACAACTAAGTAGTGCTGGGATCAAACAAAAATAATTAATTATTTTTCAAAATTAAGAACTTACAGTGACTACATCTAAAGTCTCTGTTCTTTCCCCTTGGCGCATAGTGGATGCTCTAGCGATGCACTACTATGTTTGGGTTGATTCAACATGTTATGGTTGTGAGGAGTACCAACTCTATTTCTATCTCAACCTCTCTTGGTATGCTGTAAACTTTTGAGAAGCGGATCAAGGTACTCTAGCACAATTTCTAACAAAGTGTCCAAGCTTTCCACAATTGTAGCAGGCTCCAGAGGCCTTACGACAAATACCTCCATGTAGTTTACCACAAAAATGGCAAAAAAGGGCAGAATAGGAACTTCTGGTTGTTCGTTGACTAGATCTTGGTGTTCTCTGCCCTGATGATCCACCTCTGTCATATCCCTGAGCTCGAGGTTCCTCAAATTCTTTTTTCTTCCCCAAATTACTTTTCGAGCTCTAACCCATAGGTTTCTCCCTCTTCTCTATTTCACACAGCCCTTGTGGGGGTTGGGTTTGTGCTTGAGCTTGGTGTGAGCATCGATCGTTTGTTGAAAGAAAATGGCCATTCTTTGGGCCATTTGTGCGATCATTTAGCAGTAAAGCCCAGTACAGTCGGACCTTCGACACTTTGTGGAGCTGGGGCCTCAATTTGTACTTCTGCCATCACAGACTGTTCTATTGTCTCATGATTCTCTTCCATTTCTTTTCACAGGATTTTCTATTCCTGTACAACCAACACAAGGAGATTTCTCTTCATTAGTTCATATTTATGATATAAATGTCCTATATGTATCAAACATTTGGCGATTGTAATTCTGAAAAAAAGATTTTAAATTCACAGTTCAAAATTTACTTTAAAACCATTGCTCTGATACCACAAAACATGTCACACCCTACTCTCCTGTAACATGTAACATGATCCCGTAGTACACCTAATGAATTACCGTACTTCGCCTACCGATAAGCCATTAGATATACTACTGAGGGATTTTAAAATAATTTTAAATGAAATTTAAATCATCGATTAAAATGCGGTGTTATAAAATTTTTTCCAAAATTTCGATAAAGTCCCGACTATGTTTTGAGTAAACAGTTCTTCAAACCTGAAAAGGAAAACACTCCCAATATGTTTTCTCAAATGCAATTTCAATAACTTTATTTCAACTCACAATTCAAATCTCAATAATCAAATCAATTCATTTTCAAACCAATCTCACCATAAAGAACATTTTATTGATTATAAGACACAACATTTATATCACAATGATTTACATTCAATTACATACCAAAATAGTTTACAAGAGTTTTTATACAACTGCTCAAATAATTTACATACATATTATTACATGAATACATCAAAACCTGTGTACATGGGTATACCTGGAGCTGATCTGAATGTCTCTTCAAAGAAGCTTACTCAATTGCTTTATGCTCTTTTCACCTGCGATAGCATACAAAGCTATCACTGAGTGGTGAACTCAGTGGTGCACAACTATAATTTAAAACATAGTACAATATACCTTAACAAAAATTACAGCAAATAATTTGAAAATCTGGATACTCATCAAATTCCAAAACTCAAAATATTCAGTGCCAATAATATAAATCATTTGTATAAAATGACTTTGATCACGAAATTCAATTTATAAAATCATAACTAACCATTTAAGGTAATTCCAACAATTTATTGGAAATAAAGATTAATTACATTAAAATCAATTATACATAAATCCCATTTGAAATCGAAATTCTTTACTATTCAATAACCATTCTTTATCTCGAAAACCATTCTTTATCTCAAAAACCATTCTTTATCTCAAAAGCCATTCTTTATCTTAAAAGCCATTCTTTATCTCAAAAACCATTCCTTATCTCAAAAACCATTTTTTATCTCAAAAACCATTATTTATTTCAAAAACCATTCTTTATCGCACTAACTATGCAAGACTAATCCAAAAGGGCCATCTTCGGGGTGATTCTAACTCCCTATAGTCGGGAAGGTCGAATCGGATTCTAACTCCCTATAGTTGGGGAGGTCGAATCATCGTCCACAGTACACATTACAATAATGAATCTTTCGAAAGGGCCATAACATAAAACTTAGATCTAACCTCTAATAAGAGGAGAATCTAAGCCTGTGCACGTACCATGGTAATCAAAACACAACTAACTCCATTGTCTTCTCAATAAATGAGAGAGATGGGTAATAACCTAGTCAAGCATCTATAGTGAGTTATAAAACAATATCACAATCCTTTTAGTGAGCATAAATCACAATACAATTCGATTCAAAGTCAATTCCAATATCTAATAATTTTTATGCTCATCACAACTCAAATCATAAATTTGCATTTTTCCATGCAAATTGCCCATCACAATTCAAAACATGTTCTATCACAATTTTCCAAGACATAAGTTATTCAATCCACAACAATGCTTTATACTTGTGGAAATACCATTTCACAAAGCTAAATTCATACATACAATAACAATTTCAATAATAATTGAATTAGATCCAATGCTTGTTAAACATAATACATAAGAAAAATATGTCATTTAATCATATGAAATATTCAGAATAAAATCAATTAAAAACTAGTTGTGCTCAAACCTAATTTGAGTCGCTCCTAGGCCTTTACTCAATGTTCTTTATGCTTCTCAATATCCTTATCAACAGAAACACACAATTTAAAGTGTTCAGTACTTAATGAATTTGTTTCCAACCATAAAATCCAATATCTAAATTTTCTTGGTACTATTCCCTTCAATTCATTTCATTAGTCAACTTATAATGTTGACCTTTGATGCATTCAAAGTGAGTCAATTCCAATGTTACCAATATGTCACATTTTATAGCCCTTTAGTGTTGGTATATGTTACCAAATTCATTTTCAAGTGTATTACATTTTATTATAATTTATTGGATTCTGAAATTTGGCCCAGAGTGCAATAAGACATAGAGTTACAATTCTTGTGAAGAAACCAACGGCCAGAAATGACCAGAACCAAGTCAAATAACTTGCACAAGTTCGGGTACCAAAACTACCATAACTAAAAGTGACCTAAAATTAACCAAATTTTGCATTAAAGGTGCAATCTATCCAGCATTAGTAAATTGATGATATCTTAGTCTACATAACTCAGAAGGAGCTGAAATTTTTGGCCAGAGTGCAATAAGACAGAGAGCTACAATTCTTATAATGACACCAAAGCCCAGAAATGACCAGAACCAAGTCAAATAGCTTGCACAAGTTCGGGTACCAAAACTGCCAGAACTAAAAGTGACCTAAAATTGACTAAATATAGCACTAAAGGTGCAATCTGTCCAGCTTTAGCAAATTGAACATATCTTGGTCTATATAACTCAAAATAACCTGAAATTTAGCCCAGAGTGCAATAAGATAAAGAGCTATAATTTTTATGAAGACACCAAAGCCCAAAAATGACCAGAACCAATTCAAATAGCTTCCAGAAATTCAGGTACCAAAACTGCCATAACTAAAAGTGACCTAAAAGTTGACCAAATTTTGCAGTAAAGGTGCAATCTGTCCAGCTCTAGTAAATTAACCATATCTTGATCTATATGACTCAGAATGACCTGAAATTTTGCCCAGAGTGCAATAAGACAAAGAGCTACAATTCTTATGAAGACACCAAAGCCCAGAAATGACAAGAACCAAGTCAAATAGCTCGCACAAGTTCGGGTACCAAAACTACCAGAACTAAAAGTGACCTAAAATTGACCAAATTTTGCACTAAAGGTGCAATATGTCCAGCTTTAGTAAATTGACCATATCTTGGTCTATACTACTCAGAATGACCTGAAATTTTACCGAGAGTGCAATAAGACAAAGAGCTATAATTCTTGTGAAGACACAAAAGCCCATAAATGACAAGAACCAAGTCAAATATCTCGCACAAGTTCGGGTACCAAAATTGCCAGAACTGAAAGTGTCCTAAAATTGACCAAATTTTGCACTAAAGGTGCAATCTGTCCAGCTTTAGTTAATTGACTATATCTTGGTCTATATAACACAGAATGACCTGAAATTTTGCCTAGAGTGCAATAAGACAAAGAGCTACAATTCTTACAAAGACAGCATCAGAACCAAGTCAAATAGCTTGTACAAATTCGGGTACAAAAACTGCTAGAACTAAAAGTGACCTAAAATTGACCAAATTTTGCACCAAATATGCAATCTATCCAGCTTTAGCAAATTATCCATATCTTGGTTTATACAGCCCAGAATGACCTGAAATTTTGCCCAGAGTGCAATAAGACATAAAGCTACAATTCTTATAAAGAAACCAAAGGCCAGAAATGACCAGAACCAAGTCAAATAGCTTGCACAAGTTCAGGTACCAAAACTACCATAACTAAAAGTGACCTAAAATTGACCAAATTTTGCACTAAAGAAGCAATCTGTCCAGCATTAGTAAATTGATGATATTTTCGTCTATATAACTCAGAAGGAGCTGAAATTTTTCCCAAAGTGCAATAAGACAAAGAGCTACAATTCTTATGAAGACACCAAAGCCCAGAAATGACCAGAACCAAGCCAAATAGCTTGCACAAATTCGGGTACCAAAACTGCCAGAACTAAAAGTGACTAAAATTTACTAAATTTTGCGCTAAAGGTACAATCTGTTCAGCTTTAGCAAATTGAACATATCTTGGTCTATATAACTTAGAATAACCTGAAATTTAGCCCAGAGTGCAATAGCACAAAGAACTATAATTTTTATGAAGACACCAAAGCCCAGAAATGACCAGAACCAAGTCAAATAGCTTCCACAAATTCGGGTACCAAAACTGCCATAACTAAAAGTGACCTAAAATTGACCAAATTTTGCAGTAAAGGTGCAATCTGTCCAGCTTTAGTAAATTGACCAAATCTTGGTCTATATAACTCAGAATGACCTGAAATTTTGCCCAAAGTGCAATAAGACAAAGATCTACAATTCTTATGAAGACACTAAAGCCCAGAATGACCAGAACCAAGTCAAATAGCTTGCACAAATTCGGGTACCAAAACTACCAGAACTAAAAGTGACCTAAAATTGACCAAATTTTGCATTAAAGGTGCAATATGTCTAGCATTAGTAAATTGACCATATCTTGGTCTAGACAACTCAGAATGACCTGAAATTTTGCCCAGAGTGCAATAAGACAAAGAGCTACGATTCTTATGATGATCCCAAAGCCCAGAAATGACCAGAACCAAGTCAAATTGCTTGCACAAGTTCGGGTACCAAAACTGCCATAACTAAAAGTGACCTAAAGTTGATCAAATTTTGCACTAAAGGTGCAATCTATCTAGCTTTAGTAAATTGACCATATCTTGGCCTATACAACACAGAATGATCTGAAATTTTGCCCAGAGTGCAATAAGACATAGAGTTACAATTCTTGTGAAGAAACCAAAGGCCAGAAATGACCAGAACCAAGTCAAATAGCTTGCACAAGTTCGGGTACCAAAACTACTATAACTAAAAGTTACCTAAAATTGAGCAAATTTTGCACTAAAGGTGCAATCTGTCCAGCATTAGTAAATTGATGATATCTTTGTCTATATAACTCAGAAGGAGCTGAAATTTTTCCCAGAGTGCAATAAGACAAAGAGCTACAATTCTTATAAAGACAGCAAAGCCCAGAAATGACCAGAACCAAGACAAATAGCTTGCACAAGTTCGGGTACCTAAACTGCCAGAACTGAAAGTGTCCTAAAATTGACCAAATTTTGCACTAAAGGTGCAATCTGTCCAGCTTTAGTTAATTGACTATATCTTGGTCTATATAACTCAGAATGACCTGAAATTTTGCCTAGAGTGCAATAAGACAAAGAGCTACAATTCTTATAAAGACAGCAAAGCCCAGAAATGACCAGAACCAAGTCAAATAGCTTGTACAAATTCGGGTACGAAAACTGCCAGAACTGAAAGTGACCAAAAATTGACCAAATTTTGCACCAAATGTGCAATCTATCCAGCTTTAGTAAATTATCCATATCTTGGTTTATACAGCCCAGAATGACCTGAAATTTTGCCCATAGTGCAATAAGACATAAAGCTACAATTCTTATGAAGAAACCAAAGGCCAGAAATGACAAGAACCAAGTCAAATAGCTTGCACAAGTTCAGGTACCAAAACTACCATAACTAAAAGTGACCTAAAATTGACCAAATTTTGCACTAAAGGAGCAATCTGTCCAGTATTAGTAAATTGATGATATTTTCATCTATATAACTCAGAAGGAGCTGAAATTTTTCCCAGAGTGCAATAAGATAAAGAGCTACAATTGTTATGAAGACACCAAAGCCCAAAAATGACCAGAACCAAGTCAAATAGCTTGCACAAATTCGGGTACCAAAACTGCCAGAACTAAAAGTGACTAAAATTTACTAAAATTTGCGCTAAAGGTGCAATCTGTTCAGTTTTAGCAAATTGAACATATCTTGGTCTATATAACTCAGAATAACCTGAAATTTAGCCCAGAGTGCAATAACACAAAGATCTATAATTTTTATGAAGACACCAAAGCCCAGAAATGACCAGAACCAAGTCAAATAGCTTCCACAAATTCGGGTACCAAAACTGCCATAACTAAAAGTGACCTAAAATTGACCAAATTTTGCAGTAAAGGTGTAATCTGTCTAGCTTTAGTAAATTGACCAAATCTTCGTCTATATAACTCAGAATGACCTGAAATTTTGCCCAAAGTGCAATAAGACAAAGATCTACAATTCTTATGAAGACACTAAAGCCAAGAAATGACCAGAACCAAGTCAAATAGCTTGCACAAATTCGGGTACCAAAACTACCAAAACTAAAAGTGACCTAAAATTGACCAAATTTTGCATTAAAGGTGCAATATGCCCAGCTTTAGTAAATTGACCATATCTTGGTCTAGACAACTCCGAATGACCTGAAATTTTGCCCAGAGTGTAATAAGACAAAGAGCTACGATTCTTATGATGATCCCAAAGCCCAGAAATGACCAGAACCAAGTCAAATTGCTTGCACAAGTTCGCGTACCAAAACTGTCAGAACTAAAAGTAACCTAAAATTGACCAAATTTTGCACTAAAGGTGCAATCTATCTAGCTTTAGTAAATTGACCATATCTTGGCCTATACAACACAGAATGACCTGAAATTTTGCCCAGAGTGCAATAAGACATAGAGTTACAATTCTTGTGAAGAAACCAAAGGCCAGAAATGACCAGAACCAAGTCAAATAGCTTGCACAAGTTCGGGTACCAAAACTACCATAACTAAAAGTTACCTAAAATTGACCAAATTTTGCACTAAAGGTGCAATCTGTCCAGCATTAGTAAATTGATGATATCTTTGTCTATATAACTCAGAAGGAGCTGAAATTTTTCCCAGAGTGCAATAAGACAAAGAGCTACAATTCTTATAAAGACAGCAAAGCCCAGAAAATGACCAGAACCAAGACAAATAGCTTGCACAAGTTCGGGTACCTAAACTGCCAGAACTGAAAGTGTCCTAAAATTGACCAAATTTTGCACTAAAGGTGCAATCTGTCTAGCTTTAGTTAATTGACTATATCTTGGTCTATATAACTCAGAATGACCTGAAATTTTGCCTAGAGTGCAATAAGACAAAGAGCTACAATTCTTATAAAGACAGCAAAGCCCAGAAATAACCAGAACCAAGTCAAATAGCTTGTACAAATTCGGTCTGCAGCGCGAGCGAAAGTGACCAAAAATTGACCAAATTTTGCACCAAATGTGCAATCTATCCAGCTTTAGTAAATTATCCATATCTTGGTTTATACAGCCCAGAATGACCTAAAATTTTGCCCAGAGTGCAATAAGACATAAAGCTACAATTCTTATGAAGAAACCAAAGGCCAGAAATGACCAGAACCAAGTCAAATAGCTTGCACAAGTTCGGGTACCAAAACTACCATAACTAAAAGTGACCTAAAATTGACCAAATTTTGCACTAAAGGAGCAATCTGTCCAGCATTAGTAAATTAATGATATTTTCGTCTATATAACTCAGAAGGAGCTGAAATTTTTCCCAGAGTGCAATAAGACAAAGAGCTATAATTCTTATGAAGACACCAAAGCCCAGAAATGACCAGAACCAAGTCAAATAGCTTGCACAAATTCGGGTACCAAAACTGCTAGAACTAAAAGTGACCAAAAATTTACTAAATTTTGCGTTAAAGGTGCAATCTGTTCAGCTTTAGCAAATTGAACATATCTTGGTCTATATAACTGAGAATAACCTGAAATTTAGCCCAGAGTGCAATAACACAAAGATCTAAAATTTTTATGAAGACACCAAGGCCCAGAAATGACTAGAACCAAGTCAAATAGCTTCCACAAATTCGGGTACCAAAACTGCCATAACTAAAAGTGACCTAAAATTGACCAAATTTTGCAGTAAAGGTGCAATCTGTCCAGCTTTAGTAAATTGACCAAATCTTGGTCTATATAACTCAGAATGACCTGAAATTTTGCCCAAAGTGCAATAAGACAAAGAGCTACAATTCTTATGAAGACACTAAAGCCCAGAAATGACCAGAACCAAGTCAAATAGCTTGCACAAATTCGGGTACCAAAACTACCAAAACTAAAAGTGACCTAAAATTGACCAAATTTTGCATTAAAAGTGCAATATGTCCAGCTTTAATAAATTGACCATATCTTGGTCTAGACATCTCAGAATGACCTGAAATTTTGCCCAGAGTGCAATAAGACAAAGAGCTACGATTCTTATGATGATCCCAAAGCCCAGAAATGACCAGAACCAAGTCAAATTGCTTGCACAAGTTCGAGTACCAAAACTGCCAGAACTAAAAGTGACCTAAAATTGACCAAATTTTGCACTAAAGGTGCAATCTATCTAGCTTTAGTAAATTGACCATATCTTGGCCTATACAACACAGAATGACCTTAAATTTTGCCCAGAGTGCAATAAGACATAAAGTTACAATTATTGTGAAGAAACCAAAGGCCAGAAATGACCAGAACCAAGTCAAATAGCTTTCACAACTTCGGGTACCAAAACTACCATAACTAAAAGTTACCTAAAATTGACCAAATTTTGCACTAAAGGTGCAATCATCGGCATTAGTAAATTGATGATATCTTGGTCTATATAACTCAGAAGGAGCTGAATTTTTTCCCAGAGTGCAATAAGACAAAGAGCTACAATTCTTACAAAGACAGCAAAGCCCAGAAATGACCAGAACCAAGTCAAATAGCTTGCACAAGTTCGGGTACCAAAACTGCCAGAACTAAAAGTGACCTAAAATTGACCAAATTTTGCACCAAATGGGCAATCAGTCCAGCTTTAGTAAATTGTCCATATGTTGGTTTATACAGCCCAGAAAGACCTGAAATTTTGCCCTTTGTGCAATAAGACATCGAGCTACAGTTCTTATGAAGAAGCCAAAGGCCAGAAATGACCAGAACCAAGTCAAATAGCTTGCACAAGTTCGGGTACCAAAACTACCATAACTAAAAGTGACCTAAAATTGACCAAAATTTGCACTAAAGGTGCAATCTGTCCAGCATTAGTAAATTGATGATATCTTGGTCTATATAACTCAGAAGGAGCTGAAATTTTTCCCAGAGTGCAATAAGACAAAGAGCTACAATTCTTATAAAGACAACAAACCCCAGAAATGACCAGAGCCAAGTCCAATAGCTTGCATAAGTTCGGGTACCAAAACAGCCAGAACTAAAAGTGACCTAAAATTGACTAAATTTTGCACTAAAGGTGCAATCTATCCAGCTTTAGCAAATTGAACATATCTTAGTCTATATAACTCAGAATAACCTGAAATTTAGCCCAGAGTGCAATAAGACAAGGAGCTATAATTTTTATGAAGACACCAAAGCCCAGAAATGAACAGAACCAAGTCAAATAACTTGCACAAGTTTGAGTACTGAAACTGCCATAACTAAAAGAGACCTAAAATTGACCAAATTTTGCAGTAAAGGTGCAATCTGTGTCACACCCTACCCCTCTGTAAGGCATAACATGATCCCGTAGTATACCTAATGAATTACCAACTCCGTCTACTGATAACCCATTAAATACACTACAAGGGATTTTCAAAACTTTTCTTACTTCTTTTACAGTGGTGAGCACTATTTACAGGTGTTAAAAACCTTTTTGAACTGAAGTGATAAAACTGACACATTTGACTTAATTGGAGTTTACGTAAAAATTTTGTGAGTGCCATCGTATTTTGGATAAAGCAGTTCTTCAGAAAACCTGTAAAATGCACTTAAATCTGTATTTGAAAATCTCAACTCCAATATATTTCTCAAAACAACACATTTCTAAATTCAAATACATAGTGATTTTTAAAAGAATGAGTTAAAAGATATATAATAAAAAAGAATTTAAGTAAATGAAATCTCAGTTTACATTCACGATAATTTACATTTAATTACATACCAAAATATTTTACAAGAGTTTCTATACAACTGCTCAAATAATTTACATACATATTATTACATGCTTACATCAAAACCTATGTATATGGGTATATCTATGATATACCTGGAGCTGATCTGAATGTATCCTCAAAGCAACTTAATCACTGCTCTATGCTCTGCTTACCTGCGACAGCATACAAAGCTATCGCTGAGTGGTGAACTCAGTGGTGCACAACTATAATTTAAAACATAGTACAATATACATTGACAAATTTTACAGTAAATAATTTGAGAATCTGAATACTGATCAAATTTCACAACTCAAAATATTCATTGCCAATAATGTAAATCATTTGTATAAATAACTTGGAGCACAAAATTCAATTTATCAAATCTTGACTATCCATTTAAGTAATTCCAACAAAATCAATTACACACAAACCATAATTGAAATCACCATTCAAAAGCCATTCTGTATCTCAAAATCATTTTGTATCTCAAAAATCATACTGTATCTCAAAAATCAATCTTTATCTCACTAATATGCAAGACTAATCCGAAAGGGCCATATTCGATGTGATTCTAACTCCCTATGGTCGGGGAGGTCGAATCTGATTCTAACTCCCTATGGTCGGGGAGGTCGAATCATCGTGCACAGTACCATCACAATAATGAATCTTCCGCAAGGGCCATAACGATAAAATAAACTTAGATCTAACCTCAAATCAGAGGAAAATCTAAGCCTGTGCACGTACCATGGTAATCAAAACACAACTCACTCCATTGTCTTCTCAACAAATGAGAGAGATGGGTAATAACCTAGTCAAGCATCTATAGTGAGATATAAAACAATATCACAATCCTTTTAGTGAGCATAAATCACAATATAATTCGATTCAAATTCAATTCCAATATCCAATAATTTTTATGCTCATCACAATTCAAATCATAAATTTGCATTTTTCCATGAAAATTACCAGCACAATTCAAAACATGTTCTATCATAATTTTCCAAAACATAATTTATTCAATCCATAACAATGCTTAATATTTGTGGAAATACCATTTCAAAAAGCTAAATTCATACATACTATAACAATTTCAATAATCATTGAATTAAATCCAATGCTTGTTAAACATAATACATAAGAAAAATATGTCATTTAATCATATGAAATATTCAAAACAAAATCAATTAAAAACTAGTTGTGCACAAACCTCGATGGTGTCTCACGATGCGGACTCGGTGTTTCCTTCCCTTTCTGAGTCTTTGTGGCCAGAAACACAATTTGAAGTGTTTCAGTACTAATTTAAACTGTCTCTATCGATGGTGTTTGGTAAATAATGCACTGAACTCAATTATTCACTTAATCACCTAATATACCGACCCTCATTGCGTTTTAGGTAAATTAGGTTTTAGTGTCGTTAATATGTCACATTTGATAGGGTTTTAGGTTTGGTATGTTTTACCAAAGTCATTTCCTTGCTTAGTGCATTTTAATGCAAATTCTTTGGATAGGGACCTTTGGTTTGACCTAACCGGACGATCTAGTTCCCTCGGTTTTCGGGTCTCGGTCGAAACTACAAACTTGTAGATCTAGGTCTTATTGCACGCGGTGCAAAATTTCAGGTCAATCCGAGTTAAGTAGACCAAGTTATGGTCATTACACTATTGCTGGTCAAGTGGTACCATTTAGGTCATTGTTTTGGTCAATTTGGTCAACTTTGGTTCGGCCAGTTTTTGGACCCGAACTTGTGCAAGCTTTTTGACTTGCTTCTGGTCATTTCTGGGTTTTGGTGTCTTCATAAGACTTGTAGGTATGGGTCTTAACTATTCTTGGTCAAAATTTCAGGTCAATTGGACCTGGTTTGAGTGAGTTATGGCCTAAACACTCACTGCTGCCCAATTGGTCATTTTTCAGGTCCTAATTGCACCAAATCCGAATTGGTCATTTTTTTAGGTCACCTTGCAAGCAGAATTTTGGCATGGTTTCTCAATGAAAGTTGGCACATTTTGTGCCTAGTTTCACCTCAAATTGGTCTCATACCAATTGAGGCTACACATTCAAGGTTATAGGCTAAAATATACACTGCCCTCAATATGTATTTCACACCCCAACTTCAAACACACACTTACCTTTGCCATTTGTTTACTTACCTACCAAACTGTTCTGGCACATTACCAAAAGCATTTTCTACATTACATTAGCATTATTTTGGGCAGATTACCATTACCCTCAACACACCAAATATAATTCACATTTACAATATCTCAATACCATTACATACACACCTAAACACCACTAATTCTCACATACACTTTACACAATAATTTCATACACATATCCTTCATTCCTTAATGCCACAATTCTGCCAACACTCCCATGAATATACACATTTATTCAAGTGTCCCCAAGCTGCCACAAACCATTCTTCAACATCACATTGCCGTCCCATATACCAATTCCCATCAAAGTGCATAATTCACCATATAAACATGAAATAATTCACTAAGTTACTAAATCACCATGATTAACATTATTTCTCATCAATTATATGCACAAATACCTCATCAAAAACGTGACTCATGGCTGTCCAAAATGAAGACAACAATAACCCTTCAAACTCAAAATTTTCCTTCACCAAACTAACACCCATAACATGAACATAAACTTTAACAAAGAATTTCTCAAAAATGCAAACTTACCTTTAATTGTAACTTGCTAAACCTTCACCAAACTTCTCAAAATTGGTATCAATATCTTCCTTGTGATGTGTAGACCATTTTCATAAAAGAACCTAAGTGAATGGAGTTGAAATGGAGGGAGAGGTTGAAGCTCAAAGAAAACGTCAATGGTGGCTCTTTTTCACTCTTCAATTCGGCTAGCTTTGTAAGTTGGAGAAGATGAACTATCTGATGGGTTTAGTGGACTTACACCTGCCATACTTTATGTTTAATTAATCCTATAGTGGTCCACTAACTAAAATTAAAACATATTATAAGTTAACTTTCACTTAATCCACATTTAACCCATTATTTTCCACTATTTATTTTAGGTACCACTAAACTAATTTTTCATTTTATTTTCTAAGTGTAATACTATTTATTTTTAATGGACATTTAGGTCAAAAGACAATTCGGGGTGTCAAATGACCATAATGCCCCTGTTAGATTCGTTCGATTTTTTGAGTAAAGCCGTATTTTATGCATTTTCGATTTCTCACTTTTCTTTGTACTAATTATTTAATTTTTCTTTAATCTTTCTAATGAGATTTATACTTCAATAAGGTTCTATTTAAGTCCTAAAAATATTTTCGGGGTTCCCATGATCCGAGGAGCTAGTCAACGGTTCACGCCGTGACTTCCCAGTGCGGTCACCCATCGCTAGGTTTCCCGGCTCGTTTAACTTGATTACCTTTCTTTGCTATTATTTTTCCTTTGTTTTTCTTGTATTTTGTTTTCTTGTATTTCATTATTTTATGTCTCCTCCCTCATGTCAAAGTGTAGTTCTAGGCATCCTAGCTGTCCGGACAACACTGGTCACCAGAGCAGTAGAACGCACTACCGAACTTTGGGGTGTTACAATTCTCTCCCCCTTAAAATAAATTTCGTCTCGAAATTTCACCTGGCATTAGTCTCTGAACAATTGTGTAGGTCTTTGTTTCCTCATATCCTCTTCACGTTCCCAAGTAGCTTCTGGCTGAATGATGGTTCCACACTTTAACCAGTGTATCTGTTTGTTCCTCACCGCTTCACCTCATAAGCGAGAATTTTATGGGTTCTTCCTCATATGAGAGTGCGGATTTACCTCAATCTCTTCAGCGATAGTACATGAGATGGAGTGCGATCTGTACCTCCTTAACATGGACACATGGAAGACACTGTGTATCCTTGCTAGCTCTGGAGGTAATGCCAACTGATATGTCAAAGGACTCACTCTTTCCAGAACCTCATATGGTCCAATGAAACGAGGACTCAGTTTCCCTTTTCTGCCAAATCTCATAATTCTCTTCCAAGGAGAAACTTTGAGGAATACCTTATCACCCACTGCGTACTCAATATCTCTTCTTTTATATCAACATAGGACTTCTGACGGTCTGATGTAGCCTTGAGTCTATCTCTAATCAATCTGATCTTTTCCTCTGTCTGCTGAACAATTTCTGGCCCAATCATCTTCCTTTCACTTATTTCATCCCAACATAGGGGAGTTTTGCACTTTCTACCATACAAAGCTTCGTATGGAGGCATCCCAATGCTTGATTGGTAGCTGTTGTTATAAGCAAACTCAATCAAAGGCAAGTGTGTATCCCAACTACCTTCAAATTCAATCACACAAGCCCGTAGCATATCCTCCAATATCTGAATAACTCTTTCAGGTTGGCCATCTGTCTGTGGGTGGAATGCTGTGCTGAAGTTCAATCTAGTTCCTAGGGCTCTCTGAAGACTACCCCAGAATCTAGAAGTGAACAAAGGATCTCTATAAGATATAATCGATACTGGCACTCCATGCAATTTTACAATTTCATATATGTAAAAATCTGGCCAATCTCTCCAACTATAGTCCATTTAGAATGGCAAAAAGTGAGTAGACTTGGTTAGTCTATCAATTATAACCCATACTGCATCATGACTATTCTGTGTCCTCGGAAGTCTCATCACAAAATCCATAGTTATCTATTCCCTTATAATGTTTTCATAGGGTGCCACTTGTATGCTAGCTTGACACTTATTAATGTATACAAATTCTATTAGTGGGATGTATCTATCCCATCTCCCCTCGGATTTAATGACACAAGTTCTCGATATATTCTTGAGGGCTTATCACCTTTTACAGGTTATTTTTATCATTTCATTTCATTATTTATAGCAACTCAATGAGTTTCCGAATTTACCTGAATTACTTGTTTCGACTGTCCATCCGTTTGAGGATGATAAGTCGTACTGATATCTTTAAGCTTATAGCAATTACTATGGTACAGGTAATTCACATTAATATAACTGAGTCACTGACTCTAGCTACCTTACAAGTGTAGTCATTTGATAGGCTAGTTCTGAAGTCTTAAATTTCTGACTAAAATTTTCACATTTATTTCCAGTAATAGTATTCTATTCGCAAGATTGTATCAATTTATAGATTACTTACAAATATTCTTAATTTATTATACCATGAGGAAGCATGTAGCTCTACACAATAATCCCGTGTCGGTACTGTAATCTGCAGCTTACAATACAAACATCGAGAACATTACATAGTCACTACGTTATAACCTCATGGACTAGGTTTTCTAACATCTTATCCTTCTCGAATCCACTAATATCCCAAACCGATTCCGATTACAATTTCCTTTGACAATTACTAACAGTAACATTTTTGCCCTCATCTAGAGCAATTCTATTACTGTAACTTACTTTTAGGTCCTCTTGCCTTACATTAAGTAGGCTCGCCAATTAGCTTTATAATTTACGGTATGTTAGAAAATACTTTTAGCTAAAATTCTTCCAAAATTAATGTCAATCATACTTGTTATTACAATTATTATCCTAAAAGACTAGTCACTAATACATCAAAATTCATTCCCATGTAAAGGAATAACAACGGGACATATAGTTACGACACTAACACACAACTAAGTAGTCTTTGGGATCAAAGAATAACTAATTGTTTCTTTCAAAATTTAAGAACTTACCAGTAGCTACATCTGAAGTTTCTGCTCTTTCTCCTTGGCGCACAGTGGACGCTCTGACTGGTGCACTACCATATTCGGGTTGATTCACTGTGTTATAGTGGTGAGGAGTACTAACTCTATTTCTATCTTGACTCTGACTGACGGTCTGTGAACTCTGGAGAGCAGATCGAGGTGGTTTAGTACAATTTTTAGCAAAGTGTCCAAGTTTTCGACAATTGTAGCGAGCTCGGAGGTCTTATAGCATATCCCACCATGATATTTTCCACAAGTTTCACATAGGCGGGAAGGGTAGGAACTTCTAGTTGTTCGTAGTTTGGACCTTGGTGGTCTCTGTCTTAATGATCCACCTCTATCGTATCTCTGAGCTCGGGGTTCCTCAAATTCTTTTCTCTTTCTCAAATTACTGTTCGAGCTCTGACCCATAGGTTTCTCCCTCTTTTCCATTTCACGTTGCCCTTGTGGGGGTTGGAGTGCAATACTTGGGCTTGGGGTGATTATCGACCATTTGTTGAAAGAAAGTGGCCATTCTTTGGGCCATTTGTGCAGTAATTGGTACGGGTAAAACTGGTATAGTCGGGCCTTCGATACTTTGTGGAGCTGGGGCCTCAACTTGTTCTTCTGCCATCACAGACTGTTCTATTGTCTCATTCTTCTCTTCCATATCTTTTCTCACAGAATTTTCTATCCTGTACAACCAACACAAGGAGATTCCTCTCCATTAGTTCACATTTATGATGTAAATGTACTATATGTATCAAACATTTGGCGATTGTAATTCTGACAAAAAGATTTCAAATTCACGATTGAAATTCACTTTAAAACCATTGCTCTGATACCACTAAAACATGTCACACCCTACCCCTCATGAGGCATAACATGATCCCGTAGTATACCTAATGAATTACCAACTCCGTCTCACGATAACCCATTAAATACACTACAAGGGATTTTCAAAACTTTTCTTACTTCTTTTACGATGGTGAGCACTATTTACAGTGTTAAAAACCTTTTTGAATAGTGATAAAGCGACACATTTGACTTAATTGGAGTTTACGTAAAAATTTTGGCGAGTGCCATCGTATTTTGGATAAAGCAGTTCTTGAGAAAACACATAAAAAGCACTTCAATATGTATTTGCAAATCTCAACTCCAATATATTTCTCAACACAACATATTTCTCAATTCAAATCCATAGTGATTTTTCAAAGACCGAGATACAAGAAATATAATACAAAACTATTTAAGTAAATGAAATCTCATTTACATTCACGATAATTTACATTTAATTACATACCAAAATATTTTACAAGAGTTTCTATACAATCTGCTCAAATAATTTACATACATATTATTACATGCTTACATCAAAACCTATGTACATGGGTATATCTATGATATACCTGGAGCTGATCTGAATGTATCCTCAAAGCAACTTAATCACTGCTCTATGCTCTGCTTACCTGCGACAGCATACAAAGCTATCGCTGAGTGGTGAACTCAGTGGTGCACAACTATAATTTAAAACATAGTACAATATACATTGACAAATTTCTGATAAATAATTTGAGAATCGAATCTTGATCAAATTTCACAACTCAAAATATTCATTGCCAATAATGTAAATCATTTGTATAAATAACTTGGAGCACAAAATTCAATTTATCAAATCTTGACTATCCATTTAAGTAATTCCAACAAAATCAATTACACACAAACCATAATTGAAATCACCATTCAAAAGCCATTCTGTATCTCAAAATCATTTTGTATCTCAAAAATCATACTGTATCTCAAAAATCAATCTTTATCTCACTAATATGCAAGACTAATCCGAAAGGGCCATATTCGATGTGATTCTAACTCCCTATGGTCGGGGAGGTCGAATCTGATTCTAACTCCCTATGGTCGGGGAGGTCGAATCATCGTGCCTGATACCATCATAATAATGAATCTTCCGCAAGGGCCATAACGATAAAATAAACTTAGATCTAACCTCAAATCGGAGGAAAATCTAAGCACATTGCACGTACCATGGTAATCAAAACACAACTCACTCCATTGTCTTCTCAACAAATGAGAGAGATGGGTAATAACCTAGTCAAGCATCTATAGTGAGATATAAAACAATATCACAATCCTTTTAGTGAGCATAAATCACAATATAATTCGATTCAAATTCAATTCCAATATCCAATAATTTTTATGCTCATCACAATTCAAATCATAAATTTGCATTTTTCCATGAAAATTACCAGCACAATTCAAAACATGTTCTATCATAATTTTCCAAAACATAATTTATTCAATCCATAACAATGCTTAATATTTGTGGAAATACCATTTCAAAAAGCTAAATTCATACATACTATAACAATTTCAATAATCATTGAATTAAATCCAATGCTTGTTAAACATAATACATAAGAAAAATATGTCATTTAATCATATGAAATATTCAAAACAAAATCAATTAAAAACTAGTTGTGCACAAACCTCTGATGACTGTCTCACGATGCGGACTCGGTGTTTCCTTCCCTTTTCTGAGTCTTTGGTGGAGAAACACAATTTGAAGTGTTTGATTACTAATTTAAACTGTCTCTATCGATGGTGTTTGGTAAATAATGCACTGAACTCAATTATTCACTTAATCACCTAATATACCGACCCTCGTTGCGTTTTAGGTAAATTAGGTTTTAGTGTCGTTAATATGTCACATTTGATAGGGTTTTAGGTTTGGTATGTTTTACCAAAGTCATTTCCTTGCTTAGTGCATTTTAATGCAAATTGCTGGATTCCGGGACACTGGTTTGACCTAACCGGACGATCTAGTTCCCTCGGTTTTCGGGTCTCGGTCGAAACTACAAACTTGTAGATCTAGGTCTTATTGCACGCGGTGCAAAATTTCAGGTCAATCCGAGTTAAGTAGACCAAGTTATGGTCATTACACTATTGCTGGTCAAGTGGTACCATTTAGGTCATTGTTTTGGTCAATTTGGTCAACTTTGGTTCGGCCAGTTTTTGGACCCGAACTTGTGCAAGCTTTTTGACTTGCTTCTGGTCATTTCTGGGTTTTGGTGTCTTCATAAGACTTGTAGGTATGGGTCTTAACTATTCTTGGTCAAAATTTCAGGTCAATTGGACCTGGTTTGAGTGAGTTATGGCCTAAACACTCACTGCTGCCCAATTGGTCATTTTTCAGGTCCTAATTGCACCAAATCCGAATTGGTCATTTTTTTAGGTCACCTTGCAAGCAGAATTTTGGCATGGTTTCTCAATGAAAGTTGGCACATTTTGTGCCTAGTTTCACCTCAAATTGGTCTCATACCAATTGAGGCTACACATTCAAGGTTATAGGCTAAAATATACACTGCCCTCAATATGTATTTCACACCCCAACTTCAAACACACACTTACCTTTGCCATTTGTTTACTTACCTACCAAACTGTTTTGGCACATTACCAAAAGCATTTTCTACATTACATTAGCATTATTTTGGGCAGATTACCATTACCCTCAACACACCAAATATAATTCACATTTACAATATCTCAATACCATTACATACACACCTAAACACCACTAATTCTCACATACACTTTACACAATAATTTCATACACATATCCTTCATTCCTTAATGCCACAATTCTGCCAACACTCCCATGAATATACACATTTATTCAAGTGTCCCCAAGCTGCCACAAACCATTCTTCAACATCACATTGCCGTCCCATATACCAATTCCCATCAAAGTGCATAATTCACCATATAAACATGAAATAATTCACTAAGTTACTAAATCACCATGATTAACATTATTTCTCATCAATTATATGCACAAATACCTCATCAAAAACGTGACTCATGGCTGTCCAAAATGAAGACAACAATAACCCTTCAAACTCAAAATTTTCCTTCACCAAACTAACACCCATAACATGAACATAAACTTTAACAAAGAATTTCTCAAAAATGCAAACTTACCTTTAATTGTAACTTGCTAAACCTTCACCAAACTTCTCAAAATTGGTATCAATATCTTCCTTGTGATGTGTAGACCATTTTTCATAAAAGAACCTAAGTGAATGGAGTTGAAATGGAGGGAGAGGTTGAAGCTCAAAGAAAACGTCAATGGTGGCTCTTTTTCACTCTTCAATTCGGCTAGCTTTGTAAGTTGGAGAAGATGAACTATCTGATGGGTTTAGTGGACTTACACCTGCCATACTTTATGTTTAATTAATCCTATAGTGGTCCACTAACTAAAATTAAAACATATTATAAGTTAACTTTCACTTAATCCACATTTAACCCATTATTTTCCACTATTTATTTTAGGTACCACTAAACTAATTTTTCATTTTATTTTCTAAGTGTAATACTATTTATTTTTAATGGACATTTAGGTCAAAAGACAATTCGGGGTGTCAAATGACCATAATGCCCCTGTTCGGGTTACGTTCCCGATTTTTCGGTAAAACCGTATTTTGTCTGTTTTTCGATTTCTCACTTTTCTTTGTACTAATTATTTAATTTTTCTTTAATCTTTCTAATGAGATTTATACTTCAATAAGGTTCTATTTAAGTCCTAAAAATATTTTCCAGGGTTCCCCGCAGTCCAGGGCTAGTCAACGGTTCACGCCGTGACTTCCCAGTGCGGTCACCCATCGCTAGGTTTCCCGGCTCGTTTAACTTGATTACCTTTCTTTGCTATTATTTTTCCTTTGTTTTTCTTGTATTTTGTTTTCTTGTATTTCATTATTTTATGTCTCCTCCCTCATGTCAAAGTGTAGTTCTAGGCATCCTAGCTGTCCGGGCAACACTGGTCACCAGAGCAGTAGAACGCACTACCGAACTTTGGGGTGTTACAATCTGTCCAGGTTTAGTAAATTGACCATATCTTGGCCCATATAACTCAGAATGACTTGAAATTTTCCGAGGGTACAATAAGACAAAGAGCTGCAATTCTTATGAAGACACCAAAGCCCAGAAATGACCAGAACCAAGTCAAATAGCTTGTACAAGTTCGGGTAATGAAACTACCAGAACTAAAAGTGACCTAAAATTGACCAAATTTTGAACTAAAGGTGCAATCTGTCAAGCTTTAGTAAATTGACCATATATTGTTCTATACAACTCAGAATTACCTGAAATTTTACCCAGAGTGCAATAAGACAAAGAGCTATAATTCTTATGAAGACACCAAAGCCCAGAAATGACCAGAACCAAGTTAAATAGCTTGCACAAATTCGGGTACCAAAAATGCCAGAACTGAAAGTGTCCTAAAATTGACCAAAATTTGCACTAAAGGTGCAATCTGTCTAGCTTTAGTTAATTGACTATATCTTGGTTTATATAACTCAGAATGACCTGAAATTTTGCCCAGAGTGCAATAAGACAAAGAGCTACAATTCTTATACAGACAGCGAAGCCCAGAAATGACCAGAACCAAGTCAAATAGCTTGCACAAATTCGGGTACCAAAACTGCCAGAACTAAAAGTGACTAAAATTTACTAAATTTTGTGCTAAAGGTGCAATCTGTTCAGCTTTAGCAAATTGAACATATCTTGGTCTATATAACTCAGAATAACCTGAAATTTAGCCCAGAGTGCAATAAGACGTAGAGTTACAATTCTTATGCAGACACCATAGCCTAGAAATGACAAGAACCAAGTCAAATAGCTTGCACAACTTCGGGTGCCAAAAATGCCAGAACTAAATGTGACCTAAAATTGACTAAATTTTGCACTAAAGGTGCAATCTGTCCAGCTTTAGCAGTTTGATCATATCTTGGTCTATATAACTCAGAATGACCTGAAATTTATCCTAGAGTGCAATAAGACAAAGAGCTATGATTTTTATGAAGACACCAAAGCCCAGAAATGGCCAGAACCAAGTCAAATAGCTTGCACAAGTTCAGATACCAAAACTGCTAGAACTAAGAGTGACCTAAAAATGACCAAATTTTGCACTAAATGTGCAATCTATCCAGCTTTAGCAAATTATCCATATCTTGGTCTATACAGCTCAGAATGACCTGAAAGTTTGCCCAAAGTGCAATAAGACAAAGAGCTATAATTCTTATGAAGACACCAAAGACCAGAAATGACCAGAACCAAGTTAAATAGCTTGCACAAGTTCGAGTACCAAAATTGCCAAAACTGAAAGTGTCCTACAATTGATCAAATTTTGCACTAAAGGTGCAATCTGTCCAGCTTTAGTTAATTGACTATATCTTGGTCTATATAACTCAGAATGACCTGAAATTTTGCCCAGAGTGTAATAAGACATAGAGCTACAATTCTTATAAAGACAGCAAAGCAAAGAAATGACTAGAACCAAGTCAAATAGCTTGCACAAGTTCGGGTACCAAAACTGCCAGAACTAAAAGTGACCTAAAATTGACCAAATTTTGCACCAAATATGCAATCTGTCCAGCTTTAGTAAATTGTCCATATCTTGGTTTGTACAGCCCAGGATGACCTGAAATTTTGCCCATCGTGTAATAAGACATAGAGCTACAATTCTTATGAAGAAACCAAAGGCCAGAAATGACCAGAACAAAGTCAAATAGCTTGCACAAGTTCGGGTACCAAAACTACCATAACTTAAAGTGACCTAAAATTGACCAAATTTTGCACTAAAGGTGCAATCTGTCCAGCATTAGTAAATTGATGATATCTTGGTCTATATAACTCAGAAGGAGCTGAAATTTTTCCCAGAGTGCAATAAGACAAAGAGCTATAATTCTTATAAAGGCACCAACCCCCAGAAATGACCAGAGCCAAGTCAAATAGCTTGCACAAGTTCGGGTACCAAAACAGCCAGAACTAAAAGTGACCTAAAATTGACTAAATTTTGCACTAAAGATGCAATCTGTCCAGCTTTAGCAAATTGAACATATTTTGGTCTATATAACTCAGAATAACCTGAAATTTAGCCCGGAGAGCAATAATACAAAGAGCTATAATTTTTATGAAGACACCAAAGCCCAGAAATGAACAGAACCAAGTCAAATAGCTTGCACAAGTACGAGTACCAAAACTGTCATAAATAAAAGTGACCTAAAATTGACCAAATTTTGCAGTAAAGGTGCAATCTGTCCAGGTTTAGCAAATTGACCATATCATGGTCCATATAACTCAGAATGACTTGAAATTTTACCAGGGTGCAATAAGACAAGGAGATGCAATTCTTATGAAGACACCAAAGCCTAGAAATGACCAGAACCAAGTCAAATAGCTTGTACAAGTTCGGGTACCAAAACTGCCAGAACTAAAAGTGACCTAAAATTGACCAAATTTTGCACTAAAGGTGCAATCTGTCCAGCTTTAGTAAATTGACCATATCTTGTTCTATACAACTCAGAATGACTTGAAATTTTACCCAGAGTGCAATAAGACAAAGAGCTATAATTCTTATGAAGACACCAAAGCCTAGAAATGGCCAGAACCAAGTTAAATAGCTTGCACAAGTTTGGGCACCAAAACTGCCAGAACTGAAAGTGTCCCAAAATTGACCAAAATTTGCACTAAAGGTGCAATCTGTCCAGCTTTAGTCAATTGACTATATCTTGGTCTATATAACTCAGAATGACCTGAAATTTTGCCCAGAGTGCAATAAGACAAAGAGGTACAATTCTTATACAGACAGTAAAGCCCATAAATGACTAGAACCAAGTCAAATAGCTCGCACAAGTTCGGGTACGAAAACTGTCAGAACTAAAAGTGACGTAAAATTGACCAAATTTTGCACTAAAGGTGCAATCTGTCCAGCTTTAGTAAATTGACCATATCTTGGTCTATACAACTCAGAATGACCTGAAATTTTACCCAGAGTGCAATATGACAAAGAGCTATAATTCTTATGAAGACACCAAAGCCCAGAAATGACCAGAACCAAGTTAAATAGTTTGCACAAGTTCGGGTACCAAAACTGCCAGAACTGAAAGTATCCTAAAATTGATCAAATTTTGCACTAAATGTGCAATCTGTCCAGCTTTAGTTAATTGACTATATCTTGGTCTATATAACTCAGAATGACCTGAAATTTTGCCTAGAGTGCAATAAGACATAGAGCTACAATTCTTATAAAGATAGCAAAGCCCAGAAATGACCAGAACCAAGTCAAATAGCTTGCACAAGTTCGGGTACCAAAACTGCCAAAAAAAAAAGTGACCTAAAGTTGACCAAATTTTGCACCAAATGTGCAATCAGTCCAGCTTTAGTAAATTGTCCATATCTTGGTTTATACAGCCCAGAATGTGCTGAAATTTTGCCCATTGTGCAATAAGACATAGAGCTACAATTCTTATGAAGAAACTAAAGGCCAGAAATGACCAGAACAAAGTCAAATAGCTTGCACAAGTTCGGGTACCGAAACTACCATAACTAAAAGTGACCTAAAATTGACCAAATTTTGCACTAAAGGTGCAATCTGTCCAGCATTAGTAAATTGATGATATCTTGGTCTATATAACTCAGAAGGAGCTGAAATATTTCCCAGAGTGCAACAAGACAAAGAGCTACAATTCTTATAAAGACACCAAAGCCCAGAAATTACCAGAACCAAGTCAAATAGCTTGCACAAGTTCGGGTACCAAAACAGCCAGAACTAAAATTGACCTAAAATTGACTAAATTTTGCACTAAAGGTGCAATCTATCCAGCTTTAGCAAATTGGACATATCTTGGTCTATATAACTCAGAATAACCTGAAATTTAGCCCAGAGTGCAATAAGACAAAGAGCTATAATTTTTTTGAAGACACCAAAGCCCAGAAATGACCAGAACCAAGTCAAATAGCTTGCGCAAATTCGGGTACCAAAACCGCCATTACTAAATGTGACCTAAAATTGGCCAAATTTTGCAGTAAATGTGCAATCTGTCCAGCTTTAGTAAATTAATCATATCTTGTTCTATATAACTCAGAATGACCTGAAATTTTGCCCAGAGTGCAATAAGACAGAGCTACAATTCTTATGAAGACACCAAAGCCCAGAAATGACCAGAACCAAGTCAAAGAGCTTGCACAAATATGGGTACCAAAACTGCCAGAACTAAAAGTGACCTAAAATTGATAAAATTTTGCACTAAAGGTGCAATATGTCCAGCTTCACTAAATTGACCATGTCTTGGTCTAGACAACTCAGAATGACCTGAAATTTTGCACAGAGTGCAATAAGACAAAGAGCTACAATTCTTATGTTGACCCCAAAGCGCAGAAATGACCAGAACCAAGTCAAATTGCTTGCACAAGTTCGGGTACCAAAACTGCTAGAACTAAAAGTGACCTAAAATTGACCAAATTTTGCACTAAAGGTGCAATCTATCTAGCTTTAGTAAATTGACCATATCTTGGCCTATACAACTCAGAATGACCTAAAATTTTGCCTAGAGTGCAATAAGACATAGAGTTACAATTCTTGTGAAGAAACCAAAGGCCAGAAATCACCAGAACCAAGTCAAATAGCTTGCACAAGTTCGGGTACGAAAACTACCATAACTAAAAGTGACCTAAAATTAACCAAATTTTGCACTAAAGGTGCAATTTGTCCAGCATTAGTAAATTGATGATATCTTAGCCTATATAACTCAAAAGGAGCTAAAATTTTGCCTATAGTGCAATAAGACAAAGAGCTACAATTCTTATTAAGACACCAAAGCCCAGAAATGACCAGAACCAAGTCAAATAGCTTGCACAACTTCGGATACCAAAACTGCCAGAACTAAAAGTGACCTAAAATTGACTAAATTTTGCACTAAAGGTGCAATCTGTCCAACTATAGCAAATTGAACATATCTTGGTCTATATAACTCAGAATAACCTGAAATTTAGCCCAGAGTGCAATAAGACAAAGAGCTTTAATTTCTAAGAAGACACCAAAGCCCAGAAATGGCCAGAACCAAGTCAAATAGCTTGCACAAATTCAGGTACCAAAACTGCTATAACTAAAAGTGACCTAAAATTGACCAAATTTTGCAATAAAGGTGCAATCTGTCCAGCTTTAGTAAAATGACCATATCTTGGTCTATATAACTCAGAATGACCTGAAATTTTGCCCAGAGTGTAATAAGACAAAGAGCTACAATTCTTATGAAGACATCAAAGCCCAGAAATGACCAGAACCAAGTCAAATAGCATGCACAATTTCGGGTACCAAAACTACCAGAACTAAAATTGACCTAAAATTGACCAAATTTTGCACTAAAGGTGCAATATGTCCAACTTTAGTAAATTTACCATATCTTGGTCCATACAACTCAGAATGACCTGAAATTTTACCCAGAGTGCAATAAGACAAAGAGCTACAATTCTTATGAAGACACCAAAGCCCAAAAATTACCAGAACCAAGTTAAATAGCTTGCACAAGTTTGGGTACCAAAACTGCCAGAACTGAAAGTGTCCTAAAATTGACCAAATTTTGCACTAAAGGGGCGATCTGTCCAGCTTTAGTTAATTGACTATATCTTGGTCTATATAACTCAGAATGACTTGAAATTTTGCCCAGAGTGCAATAAGACAAAGAGCTACAATTCTTATAAAGACAGCAAAGCCCAGAAATAGCCAGAACCAAGTCAAATAGCTTGCACAAGTTTGGGTACCAAAACTGCCAAAACTAAAAGTGACCTAAAATTGACCAAATTTTCAGCAAATGTGCAATCTATCCAGCTTTAGTAAATTGTACATATCTTGGTTTCTACAGCTTAGAATGACCTGAAATTTTGCCCATTGTGCAATAAGACATAGAGCTACAATTCTTATGAAGAAACCAAAGGCCAGAAATGACCAGAACCAAGTCAAATAGCTTGCACAAGCTCGGGTACCAAAACAACGATAACTAAAAGTGACCTAAAATTGACCAAATTTTGCACTAAAGGTGCAATCTGTCCAGTATTAGTAAATTGATGATATCTTGGTCTATATAACTCAGAAGGAGCTGAAATTTTACCTAGAGTGTAATAAGACAAAGAGTTACAATTCTTATACAGACACCAACCCCCAGAAATGACCAGAGCCAAGTCAAATAGCTTGCACAAGTTCGGGTACCAAAATAGCCAGAACTAAAAGTGACCTAAAACTGACTAAATTTTGCACTAAAGGAGCAATCTGTCCAGCTTTAGCAAATTGAACATATCTTGGTCTATATAACTCAGAATAACCTAAAATTTAGCCCAGAGTGCAATAAGACAAAGAGCTATAATTTTTATGAAGACACCAAAGCCCAGAAATGAACAGAACCAAGTCAAATAGCTTACACAAGTTCGAGTACCGAAACTGCCATAACTAAAAGTGACCTAAAATTGACCAAATTTTGCAGTAAAGGTGCAATTTGTCCAGGTTTAGTAAATTGACCATATCTTGGTCCATATAACTCAGAATGACTTGAAATTTTCCCACGGTGCAATAAGATAAAGAGCTGCTATTCTTATGAAGACTCCAAAGCCTAGAAATGACCAGAACCAAGTCAAATAGCTTGTACAAGTTCGGGTACAAAAACTGCCAGAACTAAAAGTCTCCTAAAATTGACCAAAATTTGCACTAAAGGTGCAATCTGTCCAGCTTTAGTTAATTGACTATATCTTGGTCTATATAACTCAGAATGACTTGAAATTTTGCCCAGAGTGCAATAAGACAAAGAGCTACAATTCTGATAAAGACAGCAAAGCCCAGAAATAGCCAGAACCAAGTCAAACAGCTTGCACAAGTTTGGGTACCAAAACTACCAAAACTAAAAGTGACCTAAAATTGACCGAATTTTGCACCAAATGTGCAATCAGTCCAGCTTTAGTAAATTGTCCATAACTTGGTTTATACAGCCCATAATGACCTGAGATTTTACCCATCGAGCAATAAGACATAGAGCTACAATTCTTATGAAGAAACCAAAGGCCAGAAATGAACAGAACCAAGTCAAATGGCTTGCACAAGTTCGGGTACCAAAGCTACTATAACTAAAAGTGACCTAAAATTGACCAAATTTTGCACTCAAGGTGCAATCTGTCCAGCATTAGTAAATTGATGATATCTTGGTCTATATAACTCAGAAGGAGCTGAAATTTTTCCCAGAGTGCAATAAGACAAAGAGCTACATTTCTTATAAAGACACCAACCCCAGAAATGACCAGAGCCAAGTCAAATAGCTTGCACAAGTTCGGGTACCAAAACAGCCAGAACTAAAAGTGACCTAAAATTGACTAAATTTTGCACTAAAGGTGCAATCTGTCGAGCTTTAGCAAATTGAACATACCTTGGCCTATATAACTCAGAATAACCTGAAATTTAGCCCAAAGTGCAATAAGACAAAGAGCTATAATTTTTATGAAGACACCAAAGCCCAGAAATGAACAGAACCAAGTCAAATAGCTTGCACAAGTTCGAGTACCGAAGCTGCCATAACTAAAAGTGACATAAATTGACCAAATTTTGCAGTAAAGGTGCAATCTGTCTAGGTTTAGTAAATTGGCCATATCTTGGTCCATATAACTCAGAATGACTTGAAATTTTCCCAGGGTGTAATAAGACAAAGAGCTGCAATTCTTATGAAGACACCAAAGCCCAGAAATAACCAGAACCAAGTCAAATAGCTTGTACAAGTTAGGGTACCAAAACTACCAGAACTAAAAGTGACCTAAAATTGACCAAATATTGCACTAAAGGTGCAATCTGTCCAGCTTTAGTAAATTCACCATATCTTGTTCTATACAACTCAGAATGACCTGAAATTTTACCAAGAGTGCAATAAGACAAAGAGCTATAATTCTTATGAAGACACCAAAGCCCAGAAATGACCAGAACCAAGTTAAATAGCTTGCACAAGTTTGGGTACCAAAACTGCCAGAACTGAAAGTGTCCTAAAATTGACCAAAATTTGCACTAAAGGTGCAATCTGTCCAGCTTTAGTTAATTGACTATATCGTGGTTTATACAGCCCAGAATGACCTGAAATTTTGCCCATTGCGCAATAAGACATAGAGCTACAATTCTTATGAAGAAACCAAAGGCCAGAAATGACCAGAACCAAGTCAAATAGCTTGCACAAGTTCGGGTACCAAAACTACCATAACTAAAAGTGACCTAAAATTGACCAAATTTTGCACTAAACGTGCAATCTGTCCAACATTAGTAAATTGATGATATCTTGGTCTATATAACTCAGAAGGAGCTGAAATTTTTCCTAGAGTGCAATAAGACAAAGAGCTACAATTCTTATAAAGACACCAAAGCCCAGAAATGACTAGAACAAGTCAAATAGCTTGCACAATTTTGGGTACCAAAACAGCCAGAACTAAAAGTGACCTAAAATTGACTAAATTTTGCACTAAAGGTGCAATCTATCCAGCTTTAGCAAATTCAACATATCTTGGTCTATATAACTCAGAATAACCTGAAATTTAGCCCCGAGTGCAATAAGATAAAGAGCTATAATTTTTATGAAGACACCAAAGCCCATAAATGGCCAGAACCAAGTCAAATAGCTTGCTCAAATTCGGGTACCAAAACCGCCATTACTAAAAGTGACCTAAAATTGACCAAATTTTGCAGTAAAGGTGCAATCTATCCAGCTTTAGTAAATTAACCATACTTGGTCTATATAACTCAGAATGACCTGAAATTTTGCCCAGAGTTCAATAAGAGAGAGCTACAATTCTTATGAAGACACCAAAGCCCAGAAATGACCAGAACCAAGTCAAAGAGCTTGCACAAATTCGGGTACCAAAACTGCCATAACTAAAAGTGACCTAAAATTGACAAAATTTTGCACTAAAGGTGCAATATGTCCAGCTTTAGTAAATTGACCATATCTTGGTCTAGACAACTCAGAATGACCTGAAATTTTGCACAGAGTGCAATAAGACAAAGAGCTACAATTCTTATGATGACCCCAAAACGCAGAAATGACCAGAACCAAGTTAAATTGCTTGCACAAATTCGGGTACCAAAACTACCATAACTAAAAGTGACCTAAAATTAACCAAATTTTCACTAAAGGTGCAATCTGTCCAGCATTAGTAAATTGATGATATCTAAGCCTATATAACTCAGAAGGAGGTAAAATTTTGCCTATAGTGCAATAAGACAAAGAGCTACAATTCTTATAAAGACACCAAAGCCCAGAAATGACCAGAACCAAGTCAAATAGCTTGCACAACTTCGGATACCAAAACTGCCAGAACTAAAAGTGACCTAAAATTGACTAAATTTTTCACTAAAGGTGCAATCTGTCCAACTATAGCAAATTGAACATATCTTGGTCTATATAACTCAGAATAACCTGAAATTTAACCCAGAGTGCAATAAGACAAAGAGCTATAATTTTTAAGAAGACACCAAAGCCCAGAAATGACCAAAACCAAGTCAAATAGCTTGCACACATTCAGGTACCAAAACTGCCATAACTAAAAGTGACCTAAAATTGACCAAATTTTGCAGTAAAGGTGCAATCTGTCCAGCTTTAGTAAAATGACCATATCTTGGTCTATATAACTCAGAATGACCTGAAATTTTGTCCAGAGTGCAATAAGACAAAGAGCTACAATTCTTATGAAGACACCAAAGCCCAGAATTGACCAGAACCAAGTCAAATAGCTTGCACAATTTCGGGTACCAAAACTACCAGAACTAAAATTGACCTAAAATTGACCAAATTTTGCACTAAAGTTGCAATATGTCTAGCTTTAGTAAATTGACCATATGTTGGTCTATACAACTCAGAATGACCTGAAATTTTACCCAGAGTGCAATAAGACAAAGAGCTACAATTCTTATGTAGACACCAAAGCCCGGAAATGACCAAAACCAAGTTAAATAGCTTGCACAAGTTTGGGTACCAAAACTGCCAGAACTGAAAGTGTCCGAAAGTTGACTAAATTTTGCACTAAAGGTTCAATCTGTCCAACTTTAGTTAATTAACTATATCTTGGTCTATATAACTCAGAATGACCTGAAATTTGGCCTAGAGTGCAATAAGACAAAGAGCTACAATTCTTATAAAGACAGCAAAGCCTAGAAATGGCCAGAACCAAATCAAATAGCTTGCACAAGTTTGGGTACCAAAACTGCCAGAACTAAAAGTGACCTAAAATTGACCAAATTTTGCAGCAAATGTGCAATCTATCTAGCTTTAGTAAATTGTCCATATCTTGGTTTATACAGCTCAGAATGACCTGAAATTTTGCCCAGAGTGCAATAAGACATAGAACTACAATTCTTATGAAGAAACCAAAGGCCAGAAATGACCAGAACCAAGTCAAATAGCTTGCACAAGTTCGGGTACCAAAACTACCATAACTAAAAATGAACTAAAATTGACCAAACTGTCACACCCTACCCCTCTGTGAGGCATAACATGATCCTGTAGTATACCTAATGAATTACCAACTCCGTCTACTGATAACCAATTAAATACACTACAAGGGATTTTAAAAACTTTTCTTACTTCTTTTACAGTGGTGAGCGCTATTTACAGGTGTTAAAAACCTTTTTGAACTGAAGTGATAGAACTAAAACATTTAAATTATTTGGAATTTCTGTAAAAATTTTGACAGAGTGCCATTTGTATTTTGGATAAAACAGTTCTTCAGAAAACCTGTAAAAAGCACTTCAATATTTTTCCAAATCTCAACTCCAACATATTTCTCAATACAACATATTTCTCAACTCAAATCCACAGTAATTTTTCAAAAGCTGAGATATAGGAAATATAATACAATTTTTACAAGTCAAAATAACTTATAATTATTTTACAACCTCAACTTACAATTTGAATTTACAACTGCTCAAACCAAAACAATATGTACATACAGTGGTCATACATTACAGTACAAAATGCAAAAAGCGGTATACTCGTTATAATTCAAAAATCTCTCATTGGAGATACTAGCAACCTAGTCACGCTCTGTCTGTCTACCTCATAAAGAATAAAAGCTATCGCTGTGACAATGTCTCAGTGGTGCACAACATTAACCAAATACAACTTTAAATCACAATTCATAAACTATATAAATAGTGGATACATAAAACCATAGTTAAATTCAAGACAATGAATGTCATAAGGAATCTAAACTCCAATTCACAATTTATCAAAATTCATAATAACACAATTTAGTCAAATAATTTAAGAATACCGTATTGCCAATTCATACACAATTTGATCAAAATACTTAATAACACAGTGTTGCCGATCAATATCACAATTTAAGCCAGGACACAATTTTTTTCCACACATGCCGTGTTGTACACCACGACAAGACATACTCACCCCAATAATCGAAATCAATGAGGGAGGAAGCTAGCAGAATAATGAGTACTCATCCACACTCACCTCAGACTGGGAAGTCAAAGAGGGAGGAACATAATCATACTCACCCCAGACTGATAAGTCAAAGAGGGAGGAATAATCACACTCACCCCATTAATGGAGGAGGAACATAGTAACAGTGTCATGCCAATTGTGAATCAAAACAATTCCAAACATTTTATTCAAATGATCCGAAGAATCCAATAAATTTCCAAAGTTATAATTTCATTCACAAAATGGCAACACAATTCGTAATTCACTTCAATTTCCACAAAAACCATTTACAGTGCTTTTAAATCAATAAGTGTCCATCAAATACCATTCAAACAGTTTCTCACAGTTTCAAATCATTTATAATGCTTTTCAAGCAATAAATATCCATTCAAGTACATTTCTACAATTTACAACAATAACATACAAGTAGTCATAATTTATTTCAATTGAAAATAATTCAAAAGAAATAAATATTGTGCACAAACACAATTTAAAACAATAACATACAATTTATCATATGAAATATTATTCAGAACAAAATCAGTTGAAAACTAGTTGTGCACAAACACAATTTAAAACAATAATGTTCAATTAAATTTTTAAGTAGAAAATGAGAAGTCAAAATTATTGTGCCCAAACACAATTTAAAATAATAACATAGAAATAATCATAATTTATTTCAATTGAAAAATTCAAAAGAAATAGTTGTTGTACACAAACCTCTAATATTTGTCTCCTGGTCTGGACTCAGTGTTTCTTTCCCTTTTCCTGAGTCTTTGGTAACTGAGAAACACAATTTGAAGTGTTTCAGTGCTAAATTAATTTGTCTCTAACGATAATGTTCGATAAGTAATTCACTGAAAGCTATTATTTGCTTAATCACCTAATATACCGACCCTCGATGCGTTCTAGGTAAATTAGGTTTTAGTGTCCTTTATATGTCACATTCGATAGGGTTTTAGGGTTGGTACGTGTTACCAAACTCAATTCTATGTATATTGCGTTTTCTTGCATTTCATTGCAAATTGCTGGATTTCGGGATACTAGTTTGACCTAGCCGGACGATCTAGTTCCCTCGGTTTTCGAGTTTCGGTCAAAACTACAAACTTATAGATCTATGTCTTATGGACCGCGGTGCAAAATTTTAGGTCATTCTGAGTTAAGTAGACCGAGTTATGGTCATTATACTATTGCTGGTCAAATGGTATCAAATTAGGTCAATTTTAGGTCAATTTGGTCAACTCTGGTTCGGCCAATTTTTGGACCCGAATTTGTGCAAGTTGTTTGACTTGCTTATGGTCATTTCTGGGTTTTGGTGTCTTCATAAGACTTGTAGGTATGGGTCTTAACTATTCATGGTTAAAATGTCAGGTCAATTGGACCTGTTTTGAGTGAGTTATGGCCTAAACACTCACTGCTGCCCAATTAGTCATTTTTCAGGTCCTAATTGTACCTAATCCGAATTGGTCATTTTCTTAGGTCACCTTACAAGCAGAATTTTGGTATGCTTTCTCAATGAAAGTTGGCACATTTTGTGCCTAGTTCCACCTCCAATTGGTCTCATACCAACTGAGGTTACGCATTTAAAGTTATAGGCTAAAATGTACACTGCCCTTAGTTACCTTGCTTAACACACATCAATTACACACTTACATTGCAATATGTTTACTTCCCTACCAAATCTGTTTTGGTACATTACCAAAACCATACTCCACTTCACTTTAAAGTCACTTTGGGCAGATTACAATTATCCTCAACACACCAAATATAACTCTAATTCCCAAAGTCCAAATACAATTACACATACACATAAACATTACTAGTTTTTACATACACTTTACACAACAATTTCATATACATATCCATCAATCCTTAATGCTACAATTCTGCCTATATCTTCATGAACACATACACTTATCCAAGAGTTCCAAGGCTGCCGAAAATCTTCCTCAATACCCAAGTGTCCTACAATTCATCAATTTCCATTCCAAGTGCAAAATCACCATATACATGTGAAATAATTCACTAGGATATTAAATCACCATGATCAACATCATTTCTCATCAAATATATGTATAATAAATCATTAAATACATGACTCCATGGCTGTCCAAAATGGACATTTCAATAACTCTTCAAACTTGCAAATTTTCTTCATAAATCCAACACCCATAAAATGTACACAAGGTTTAACAAAGCAAAGTTCAAAAATGTAAACTTACCTTATGGTTGGAACTTGCCAAACCTTGATTAAACTTCTTAAATTTGGTATCAAGCTCTTCCTTATGATGTGTAGACAAAATTTCATGAAGGAACCTAAGTGATTGAAGGTGAAGTGAGGGGTTAGATGAAGCTTTAAGGAAACGTCAATGGTGGACTTCTCTTCTTCTCAATTCGGCTAGGTTTAGTAAGTTGGAGAAGATGAAGAATTCAGCTGCATTATGGACTTACACCTGCCCCACTTCATGTTTATTTTATTCATTAGTAGACCACTTACTTAAGAAAAATGATTTAATAAGATTTAAGTGCTAATTACATAATTTTCACTCCACTTTTGGCTATTTATATTAGGTACCCCCAAATTAATTTTTCATTTTATTTTCTAAGTGTAATATTATTTATTTTTAATGGACATTTAGGTCAAAAGACACTTCGGGATGTCAAATGACCATAATGCCCCTGTTCGGGTTGCATTCCCGATTTTTCGGTAACACCGGGTTTTGTCCGTTTTTCGATTTCTCACTTTTCTTTGTACTAATTATTTAATTTTTCTTTGATATTTCTAATGATATTTATACTTCAATAAATATTTATTAGAGTCCCAAAAATATTTTCCAGGGTTCCCCGCAGTCCAGGACTAGTCAATGGTACACGCCGTGACTTCCCGGTGCGGTCACCCATCGCTAGGGTTTTCGGCTCGCTTAACTTGGTTACATTTCTTTGCTATTATTTTTCCTTTGTTTTTCTTGTATTTTCTTTTCTTGTATTTCATTATTTTATGTCTCCTCACACATATCGAAGTCTAGTTCTAGGCATCCTAGCTATCCGGACAGCACTGGTAACCGAAACAGTAGAACGCACTACCGAACTTAGGGGTGTTACACAAATTTTGCACTAAAGGTGCAATCTGTCCAGCATTAGTATATTGATGATATCTTGGTCTATATAACTCAGAAGGAGCTGAAATTTTGCCCAGAGTGCAATAAGACAAAGAGCTACAATTCCTACAAAGACACCAAAGCTCAGAAATGACCAGAACCAAGTCAAATAGCTTGCACAAATTCGGGTACCAAAACAGCCAGAACTAAAAGTGACCTAAAATTGACTAAATTTTGCACTAAAGGTGCAATCTGTCCAGCTTTAGCAAATTGAACATATCTTGGTCTATACAAATCAGAATAACCTGAAATTTAGCCCAGAGTGCAATAAGACGAAGGGCTAAAATTTTTATGAAGACACCAAAGGCCAAGAACTAAAAGTGACCTAATATTGACCAAATTTTGCACTAAAGGTGCAATATGTCCAGCTTTATTAAATTGACCATATCTTGGTCTAGACAACTCAGAATGACCTGAAATTTTGCCCAGAGTGCAATAAAACAAAGAGCTACAATTCTTATGCTGACCCCAAAGCCCAGGAATGACTAGAACCAAGTCAAATTGCATGCACAAGTTCGGGTAACAAAACTGCCAGAACTAAAAGTGACCTAAAATTGGCCAAATTTTGCACTAAAGGTTCAATCTATCTAGCTTTAGTAAAGTGAACATATCGTGGCCTATACAACTCAGAATGACCTGAAATTTTGCCTAGAGTGCAATAAGACATAGAGTTACAACTCTTGTGAAGAAACCAAAGGCTAGAAATGACCAGAACCAAGTCAAATAGCTTGCACAAGTTCGGGTACCAAAACTACCATAACTAAAAGTGACCTAAAATTAACCAAATTTTGCACTAAAGGTGCAATCTGTCCAGCATTAGTAAATTGATGATATCTTAGCCTATATAACTTAAATGAAGCTGAAATTTTGCCCATAGTGCAATAAGACAAAGAGCTACAATTCTTATAAAGACACCAAAGCCCAGAAATGGCCAGAACAAAGTCAAATAACTTGCACAACTTCGGATACCAAAACTGCTAGAACTAAAAGTGACCTAAACTTGACTAAATTTTGCACTAAAGGTGCAATCTGCCCAGCTTTAGCAAATTGAACATATCTTGGTCTATATAACTCAGAACAACCTGAAATTTAGCCCAGAGTGCAATAAGACAAAGAGCTATAATTTTTATGAAGACACTAAAGCCCAAAAATGACCAGAACAAAGTCAAATAGCTGGCACAAATTCAGGTACCAAAACTGCCATAACTAAAAGTGACCTAAAAGTGACCAAATTTTGCACTAAAGGTGCAATCTGTCCAGCTTTAGTAAAATGACCATATCTTGGTCTATATAACTCAGAATGACCTGAAATTTTGCCCAGAGTGCAATAAGACAAAGAGCTACAATTCTTATGCTGACCCCAAAGCCCAGGAATGACTAGAACCAAGTCAAATTGCTTGCACAAGTTTGGGTACCAAAACTGCCAGAACTGAAAGTGTCTTAAAATTGACAAAATTTTGCACTAAAGGTGCAATCTGTCCAGCTTTAGTTAATTGACTATATCTTCGTCTATATAACTCAGAATGACCTGAAATTTTGCCTAGAGTGCTATAAGACATAGAGTTACAACTCTTGTGAAGAAACCAAAGGCCAAAAATGACCAGAACCAAGTCAAATAGCTTGCACAAGTTCGGGTACCAAAACTACCATAACTAAAAGTGACCTAAAAGTAACCAAATTTTGCACTAAAGGTGCAATCTGTCCAGCATTAGTAAATTGATGATATCTTAGCCTATATAACTCAGAAGTAGCTGAAATTTTGCCCATAGTGCAATAAGACAAAGAGCTACAATTCTTTTAAAGACACCAAAGCCCAGAAATGGCCAGAACCAAGTCAAATAGCTTGCACAACTTCGAATACTAAAACTGCCAGAACTAAAAGTGGCCTAAAATTGACTAAATTTTGCACTAAAGGTGCAATCTGTCCAGCTTTAGCAAATTGAACATATCTTGGTCTATATAACTCAGAACAACCTGAAATTTAGCCCAGCGTGCAATAAGACAAAGAGCTATAATTTTTATGAAGACACCAAAGCCGAAAAATGACCAGAACCAAGTCAAATAGCTTGCACAAATTCAGGTACCAAAACTGCCATAACTAAAAGTGACCTAAAATTGACAAAATTTTGCACTAAAGGTGTAATCTATCCAGCTTTAGTAAAATGACCATATCTTGGTCTATATAAGTCAGAATGACCTGAAATTTTGCCCATAGTGCAATAAGACAAAGAGCTACAATTCTTATGAAGACACCAAAGCCCAGAAATGACCAGAACCAAGTCAAATAGCTTGCACAATTTCGGGTACCAAAACTACCAGAACTAAAATTAACTTAAAAGTGACCAAATTTTGCATTAAACGTGCAATATGTCCAGCTTCAGTAAATTGACCATATCTTGGTCTATACATCTCAGAATGACCTGAAATTTTACCCAGAGCGCAATAAGACAAAGAGCTATAATTCTTATGAAGACACCAAAGACCAGAAATGACAAGAACCAAGTTAAATAGCTTGCACAAGTTTGGGTACCGAAACTGCCAGAACTGAAAGTGTCCTAAAATTGACCAAATTTTGCACTAAAGGTGCAATCTGTCCAGCTTTAGTTAATTCACTATATCTTGGTCTATATAACTCAGAATGACCTGAAAGTTTACCAAGAGTGCAATAAGACAAAGAGCTACAATTCTTATAAAGACAGCAAAGCCCAAAAATGGCCAGAACCAAGTCAAATAGCTTGCACAAGTTTGGGTACCAAAACTGCCAGAACTAAAAGTGACCTAAAATTGACCAAATTTTGCAGCAAATGTGCAATCTATCCAGCTTTAGTAAATTGTCCATATCTTGGTTTATACAGCTCAGAATGACCTAAAATTTTGCCCAGAGTACAGTAAGACATAGAGCTACAATTCTTATGAAGAAACCAAAGTCCAGAATTGACCAGAACCAAGTCAAATAGCTTGCACAAGTTCGGGTACCAAAACTGCCATAACTAAAAGTGACCTAAAATTGACCAAATTTTGCACTAAAGGCGCAATCTGTCCTGCATTAGTATATTGATGATATCTTGGTCTATGTAACTCAGAAGGAGCTGAAATTTTGCCCAGAGTGCAATAAGACAGAGAGCTACAGTTCTTATAAAGACACCAAAGCCCAGAAAAAACCAAAACTAAGTCAAATAGCTTGCACAAGTTTGGGTACCAAAACTGCCAGAGCTAAAAGTGACCAAAAATTGACTAAATTTTGCACTAAACGTGCAATCTGTCCAGCTTTAGCAAATTGAACATATCTTGGTCAATATAACTCAGAATAACCTGAAATTTAGCCCAGAGTGCAATAAGACGAAGAGCTATAATTTTTATGAAGACACAAAAGCCCAGAAATGACCAGAACCAAGTCAAATAGCTTGCACAAATTCGGGTACCAAAACTGCCATAAATAAAAGTGACCTAAAATTGACCAAATTTTGCAGTAATGGCACAATCTGTCCAGCTTTAGTAAATTGACCATATCTTGGTCTATATAACTCAGAATAACTTGAAATTTTGCCCAGCGTGTAATAAGACAAAGAGCTACAATTCTTATGAAGACACCAAAGCCCAGAAATGACCAGAACCAAGTCAACTAGGTCGCACAAGTTCGGGTACCAAAACTGCCAGAATTAAAAGTGACCTAAAATTGACCAAATTTTGCACTAAAGGTGCAATCTGTCCAGCATTAGTAAATTGATGATATCTTGGTCTATATAACTCAGAAGGAGCTGAAATTTTGCCCAGAGTGCAATAAGACAAAGAGCTACAATTCTTATAAAGGCACCAAAGCCCAGAAATGACCAGAACCAAGTCAAATAGCTTGCAAAAGTTCGGGTACCAAAGCTGCCAGAACTAAAAGTGACATAAAATTGACCAAATTTTGCACTAAAGGTGCAATCTATCCAGCTTTAGTAAATGGACCATATCTTGGTCTATACAACACAGAATGACCTGAAATTTTACTTTGAGTGCAACAGGACAAAGAGCTACAATTCTTATGAAGACACCAAAGCCCAGAAAAGACAAAAACCAAGTTAAATAGCTTGCACAAGTTCTGGAACCAAAACTGCCAGAACTGAAAGTGTCCTAAAATTGACCAAATTTTGCACTAAAGGTGCAATCCGTCCGACTTTAGTTAATTGACTATATCATGGTCTATATAACTCAGAATGACCTGAAATTTTGCCTAGAGTGCAATAAGACATAGAGTTACAACTCTTGTGAAGAAACCAATGGCCAGAAATGACCAGAACCAAGTCAAATAGCTTGCACAAGTTCGGGTACGAAAACTACCATAACTAAAAGTGACCTAAAATTAACCAAATTTTGCACTAAAGGTGCAATCTATCCAGCATTAGTAAATTGATGATATCTTAGCCTATATAACTCAGAAGGAGCTGAAATTTTGCCCATGGTGCAATAAGACAAAGAGCTACAATTCTTTTAAAGATACCAAAGCCCAGAAATGGCCAGAACCAAGTCAAATAGCTTGCACAACTTCGAATACTAAAACTGCCAGAACTAAAAGTGACCTAAAATTGACTAAATTTTGCACTAAAGGTGCAAACTGTCTAGCTTTAGCAAATTGAACATATCTTGGTCTATATAACTCAGAACAGCCTGAAATTTAGCGCATAGTGCAGTAAGACAAAGAGCTATAATTTTTATGAAGACACCGAAGCCCAAAAATGAATAGAACCAAGTCAAATAGCTTGCACAAATTCAGGTAACAAAACTGCCATAACTAAAAGTGACCTAAAATTGACCAAATTTTGCACTAGAGGTGCAATATGTCCAGCTTTAGTAAAATGACCATATCTTGGTCTATATAACTCAGAATGACCTGAAATTTTGCCCAGAGTGCAATAAAACAAAGAGCTACAATACTTATGAAGACACCAAAGCCCAGAAATGACCAGAACCAAGTCAAATAGCTTGCACCATTTCGGGTACCAAAATTACCAGAACTAAAATTAACTTAAAAGTGACCAAATTTTGCACTAAACATGCAATATGTCCAGCATTAGTAAATTGACCATATCTTGGTCTATACAACTCAGAATGACCTGAAATTTTGCCCAGAGTGCAATAAGACAAAGGGCTATAATTCTTAGGAAGACACCAAAGCCCAGAAATGACAAGAACCAAGTTAAATAGCTTGCACAAGTTTGGGTACCAAAACTGCCAGAACTGAAAGTGTCCTAAAATTGACCAAATTTTGCACTAAAGGTGCAATCTGTCCAGCTTTAGTTAATTGACTATATCTTGGTCTATATAACTCAGAATGACCTGAAATTTTACCAAGAGTGCAATAAGACAAAGAGCTACAATTCTTATAAAGACAGCAAAGCCCAGAAATGGCCAGAACCAAGTCAAATAGCTTGCACAAGTTTGGGTACCAAAACTATCAGAACTAAAAGTGACCTAAAATTGACCAAATTTTACAGCAAATGTGCAATCTATGCAGCTTTAATAAATTATCCATATCTTGGTTTATACAGCTCAGAATGGCTTGAAATTTTGCCCAGAGTGCAATAAGACATAGAGCTACAATTCTTATGAAGAAACCAAAGGCCAGAAATGACCAGAACCAAGTCAAATAGCTTGCACAAGTTCGGGTACCAAAACTACCAGAATTTAAAGTGACCTAAAATTGACCAAATATTGCACTAAAGGTGCAATCTGTCCAGCATTACTATATTGATGATATCTTGGTCTATATAACTCAGAAGGAGCTAAAATTTTGCCCCGAGTGCAATAAGACAAAGAGCTGCAATTCTTACAAAGACACCAAAGCCCAGAAAAGACCAGAACCAAGTTAAATAGCTTGCACAAATTCGGGTACCAAAACTGCCAGAACTAAAAGTGACCTAAAATTGACTAAATTTTGCACCAAGGGTGCAATCTGTCTAGCTTTAGCAAATTGAATATATCTTGGTCTATATAACTCAGAATAAGCTGAAATTTAGCCCGGAGTGCAACAAGACAAAGAGCTATAATTTTTATGAAGACACCAAAGTCCAGAAATGACGAGAACCAAGTGAAATAGCTTGCACAAATTCTGGTACCAAAACTGCCATAACTAAAACTGACCTAAAATTGACCAAATTTTGCAGTAAAGGTGCAATCTGTCCAGCTTTAGTAAATTGACCATATCTTGGTCTATATAACTCAGAATGACTTGAAATTTTGCCCAGCGTGCAATAAGACAAAGAGCTACAATTCTTATGAAGACAACAAAGCCCAGAAATGACCAGAACCAAGTCAAATAGCTCGCACAAGTTCGGGTACCAAAACTACCAGAATTAAAAGTGACCTAAAATTGACCAAATATTGCACTAAAGGTGCAATCTGTCCAGCATTAGTAAATTGATGATATCTTGGTCTATATAACTCAGAAGGAGCTGAAATTTTGCCCAGAGTGCAATAAGACAAAGAGCTACAATTCTTATAAAGGCACCAAAGCTCAGAAATGACCAGAACCAAGTCAAATAGCTTGCACAAGTTCGGGTACCAAAGCTGCCAGAACTAAAAGTGACGTAAAATTGACCAAATTTTGCACTAAAGGTGCAATCTGTCCAGCTTTAGTAAATTGACCATATCTTGGTCTATACAACTCAGAATGACCTGAAATTTTACCCAGAGTGCAACAAGACAAAGAGCTATAATTCTTATGAAGACACTAAAGCCCAGAAATGACCAGAACCAAGTTAAATAGCTTGCACAAGTTCTGGTACCAAAACTGCCAGAACAGAAAGTGTCCTAAAATTGACCAAATTTTGAACTAAAGGTGCAATCTGTCCAACTTTAGTAAATTGTCCATATCTTGGTTTATACATTTCAGAATGACCTGAAATTTTGCCCAGAGTGTAATAAGACATAGAGCTACAATTCTTATGAAGAAACCAAAGGCTAGAAATGACCGAAACAAAGTCAAATAGCTTGCACAAGTTCGGGTACCAAAACTACCATAACTAAAAGTGACCTAAAATTGATCAAATTTTGCACTAAAGGTTCAATCTATCCAGCATTATTAAATTGATGATATCTTGGTCTATATAACTCAGAAGGAGCTGAAATTTTGCCTAGAGTGCAATAAAACAAAGAGCTACAATTCTTATAAAGACACCAAAGCCCAGAAAAAACCAAAACCAAGTCAAATAGCTTGCACAAGTTTGGGTACCAAAACTGCCAAAGCTAAAAGTGACATAAAATTGACTAAATTTTGCACTAAAGGTGCAATCTGACCAGCTTTAGCAAATTGAACATATATTGGTCTATATAACTCAGAATAACCTGAAATTTATCCCAGAGTGCAATAAGACGAAGAGCTATAATTTTTATGAAGACACCAAAGCCCAAAAATGACCAGAACCAAGTCAAATAGCTTACACAAATTCGGGTACCAAAACTGCCATAACTAAAAGTGACCTAAAATTAACCAAATTTTGCAGCAAAGGTGCAATCTGTCCAGCTTTAGTAAATTGACCATATCTTGGTCTATATAACTCAGAATGACTTGAAATTTTGCCCAGCGTGCAATAAGACAAAGAGCTACAATTCTAATGAAGACACCAAAGCCCAGAAATGACCAGAACCAAGTCAAATAGCTTGCAAAGTTCGGGTACCAAAACTACTAGAATTAAAAGTGACCTAAAATTGACCAAATTTTGCACTAGAGGTGCAATCTGTCTAGCATTAGTAAATTGATGATATCTTGGTCTATATAACTCAGAATGAGCTGAAATTTTGCCCAGAGTGCAATAAGACAAAGAGTTACAATTCTTATGAAGGCACTAAAGCTCAGAAATGACCAGAACCAAGTCAAATAGCTTGCACAAGTTCGGGTACCAAAGCTGCCAGAACTAAAACTGACGTAAAATTGACCAAATTTTGCACTAAAGGTGCAATCTGTCCAGCTTTTGTAAATTGACCATATCTTGGTCTATACAACTCAGAATGACCTGAAATTTTACCCAGAGTGCAACAAGACAAAGAGCTATAATTCTTATGAAGACACTAAAGCCCAGAAATGACCAGAACCAAGTTAAATAGCTTACACAAGTTCTGGTACCAAAACTGCCAGAACTGAAAGTGTCCTAAAATTTTCAAAAATTTTGCACTAAAGGTGCAATCTGTCCAACTTTAGTTAATTGACTATATCTTGGTTTATATAACTCAGAATGACCTGAAATTTTTCCCAGAGTGCAATAAGACAAAGAGCTACAATTCTTATAATGACAGCAAAGCCCAGAAATGACCAGAACCAAGTTCAATAGCTTACACAAGTTCGGGTACCAAAACTGCTAGAACTAAAAGTGACCTAAAATTGACCAAATTTTGCAGCAAATGTGCAATCTATCCAGCTTTAGTAAATTGTCCATATCTTGGTTTATACAGCTCAGAATGACCTGAAATTTTGCCCAGAGTGCAATAAGACATAGAGCTACAATTCTTATGAAGAAACCAAAGGCCAGAAATGACCAAAACCAAGTCAAATAGCTTGCACAAGTTCGGGTACCAAAACTACCATAACTAAAAGTGACCTAAAATTGACCAAATTTTGCACTAAAGGGGCAATCTGTCCAGCATTAGTAAATTGATGATATCTTGGCCTATATAACTCAGAAGGAGCTGAAATTTTGCCCAGAGTGCAATAAGACAAAGAGCTACAATTCTTATAAAGACACCAAAGCCTAGAAAAAACCAAAACCAAGTCAAATAGCTTGCACAAGTTTGGGTACCAAAACTGCCAGAACTAAAAGTGACCTGAAATTGACTAAATTTTGCACTAAAGGTGCAATCTGTCCAGCTTTAGCAAATTGAACATATCTTGGTCTATATAACTAAGAATAACCTGAAATTTAGCCCAGAGTGCAATAAGACGAAGAGCTACAATTTTTATGAAGACACCAAAGCCAAGAAATGACCAGAACCAAGTCAAATAGCTTGTACAAATTCGGGTACCAAAATTGCCATAACTAAAAGTGACCTAAAATTGACCAAATTTTGCAGTAAAGGTACAATCTGTCCAGCTTTAGTAAATTGACCATATCTTGGTCTATATAACTCAAAATGACTTGAAATTTTGCCCTGCGTGTAATAAGACAAAGAGCTACAATTCTTATGAAGACACCAAAGCCCAGAAATGACCAGCACCAAGTCAATCACAAGTTCGGGTACCAAAACTACCAGAATTAAAAGTGCCCTAAAATTGACCAAATTTTGCATTAAAGGTGCAATCTATCCAGCATTAGTAAATTGATGGTATCTTGGTCTATATAACTCAGAAGGAGCTGAAATTTTGCCCAGAGTGCAATAAGACAATGAGCTACAATTCTTATAAAGGCACCAAAGCCCAGAAATGACCAGAACAAAGTCAAATTGCTTGCACAAGTTCGGGTACGAAATCTACCAAAACTAAAAGTGACGTAAAATTGACCAAATTTAGCACTAAAGATGCAATCTGTCCAGCTTTAGTAAATTGACCATAGCTTGGTCTATACAACACAGAATGACCTGAAATTTTACCCAGAGAGCAACAAGACAAAGAGCTATAATTCTTATGAAGACACCAAAGCCCAGAAAAGACAAAAACCAAGTTAAATAGCTTGCACAAGTTCTGGTACCAAAACTGCCAGAACTGAAAGTGTCCTAAAATTGACCAAATTTTGCAGTAAAGGTGCAATCTGTCCAACTTTAGTTAATTGACTATATCATGGTCTATATAACTCAGAATGACCTGAAATTTTGCCTAGAGTGCAATAAGACATAGAGTTACAACTCTTGTGAAGAAACCAAAGGCCAGAAATGACCAGAACCAAGTCAAATAGCTTGCACAAGTTCGGGTACCAAAACTACCATAACTAAAAGTGACCTAAAATTAACCAAAATTTGCACTAAAGGTGCAATCTGTCCAGCATTAGTAAATTAATGATATCTTAGCCTATATAACTCAGAAGGAGCTGAAATTTTGCCCATAGTGCAATAAGACAAAGAGCTACAATTCTTTTAAAGACACCAAAGCCCAGAAATGGCCAGAACCAAGTCAAATAGCTTGCACAACTTCGAATACTAAAACTGCCAGAACTAAAAGTGACCTAAAATTGACTAAATTTTGCACTAAAGGTGCAAACTGTCTAGCTTTAGCAAATTGAACATATCTTGGTTTATATAACTCATAACAACCTGAAATTTAGCCCATAGTACAATAAGACAAAGAGCTATAATTTTTATGAAGACACCAAAGCCCAAAAATGACCAGAACCAAGTCAAATAGCTTGCACAAATTCAGGTACCAAAACTGCCATAGCTAAAAGTGACCTAAAATTGACCAAATTTTGCACAAAAGGTGCAATCTGTCCAGCTTTAGTAAAATGACCGTATCTTGGTCTATATAACTCAGAATGACCTGAAATTTTGCCCAGAGTACAATAAGACAAAGAGCTACAATTCTTATGAAGACACCAAAGCCCAGAAAATGACCAGAACCAAGTCAAATAGCTTGCACAATTTCGGGTACCAAAACTACCAAAACTAAAATTAACTTAATAGTGACCAAATTTTGCACTAAACGTGCAATATGTCCATCATTAGTAAATTGACCATATCTTGGTCTATAGAACTCAGAATGACCTGAAATTTTACCCAGAGTGCAATAAGACAAAGAGCTATAATTCTTATGAAGACACCAAAGCCCAGAAATGACAAGAACCAAGTTAAATAGCTTGCACAAGTTTGGGTACCAAAACTGCCAGAACTAAAAGTGACCTAAAATTGACTAAATTTTGCACTAAAGGTGCAATCTGTCCAGCTTTAGCAAATTGAACATATCTTGGTCTATATAACTCAGAATAACCTGAAATTTAGCCCAGAGTGCAATAAGACGAAGAGCTATAATTCTTATAAAGACAGTAAAGCCCAGAAATGGCCAGAACCAAGTCAAATAGCTTGCACAAGTTTGGGTACCAAAACTGCCAGAACTAAAAGTGACCTAAAATTGATCAAATTTTGCAGCAAATGTGCAATCTATCCAGCTTTAGTAAATTATCCATATCTTGGTTTATACAGTTCAGAATGACCTAAAATTTTGCACAGAGTGTAATAAGACATAGAGCTACAATTCTTATGAAGAAACCAAAGGCCAGAAATGACCAGAACCAAGTCAAATAGCTTGCACAAGTTCGGGTACCAAAGCTACCAGAACTAAAAGTGACGTAAAATTGACTAAATTTTGCACCAAAGGTGCAATCTGTCTAGCTTTAGCAAATTGAACATATCTTGGTCTATATAACTCAGAATAACCTAAAATTTAGCTCGGAGTACAATAAGACAAAGAGCTATAATTTTTATGAAGACACCAAAGTCCAGAAAATGACCAGAACCAAGTCAAATAGCTTGCACAAATTCGGGTACCAAAACTGCCATAACTAAAAGTGACCTAAAATTGACCAAATTTTGCAGTAAAGGTGCAATCTGTCCAGCTTTAGTAAATTGACCATATCTTGGTCTATATAACTCAGAATGGCTTGAAATTTAGCCCAGCGTGCAATAAGACAAAGAGCTACAATTCTTATGAAGACACCAAAGCCCAGAAAAGACCAGAACCAAGTCAAATAGCTCGCAAACTTCGGGTACCAAAAGTACTAGAATTAAAAGTGACCTAAAATTGACCAAATTTTGCACTAGAGGGGCAATCTGCCTAGCATTAGTAAATTGATGATATCTTGGTCTATATAACTCAGAATGAGCTGAAATTTTGCCCATAGTGCAATAAGACAAAGAGCTACAATTCTTATAAAGGCACTAAAGCTCAGAAATGACCAGAACCAAGTCAAATAGCTTGCACAAGTTCGGGTACCAAAGCTGCCAGAACTAAAAGCGACGTAAAATTGACCAAATTTTGCACTAAAGGTGCAATCTGTCCAGCTTTAGTAAATTGACCATATCTTGGTCTATACAAATCAGAATGACCTGAAATTTTACCCAGAGTGCAACAAGACAAAGAGCTATAATTCTTATGAAGAAACTAAAGCCCAGAAATGACCAGAACCAAGTTAAATAGCTTGCACAAGTTCTGGTACCAAAACTGCCAGAACTGAAAGTGTCCTAAAATTGACCAAATTTTGCACTAAAGGTGCAATCTGTCCAACTTTAGTTAATTGACTATATCTTGGTTTATATAACTCAGAATGGCCTGAAATTTTTCCCAGAGTGCAATAAGACAAAGAGCTACAATTCTTATAAAGACAGCAAAGCCCAGAAATGACCAGAACCAAGTTCAATAGCTTACACAAGTTCGGGTACCAAAACTGCTAGAACTAAAAGTGACCTAAAATTGACCAAATTTTGCAGCAAATGTGCAATCTATCCAGCTTTAGTAAATTGTCCATATCTTGGTTTATACAGCTCAGAATGACCTGAAATTTTGCCCAGAGTGCAATAAGACATAGAGCTACAATTCTTATGAAGAAACCAAAGGCCAGAAATGACCAAAACCAAGTCAAATAGCTTGCACAAGTTCGGGTACCAAAACTACCATAACTAAAAGTGACCTAAAATTGACCAAATTTTGCACTAAAGGGGCAATCTGTCCAGCATTAGTAAATTGATGATATCTTGGCCTATATAACTCAGAAGGAGCTGAAATTTTACCCAGAGTGCAATAAGACAAAGAGCTACAATTCTTATAAAGACACCAAAGCCTAGAAAAAACCAAAACCAAGTCAAATAGCTTGCACAAGTTTGGGTACCAAAACTGCCAGAACTAAAAGTGACCTGAAATTGACTAAATTTTGCACTAAAGGTGCAATCTGTCCAGCTTTAGCAAATTGAACATATCTTGGTCTATATAACTCAGAATAACCTGAAATTTAGCCCAGAGTGCAATAAGACGAAGAGCTACAATTTTTATGAAGACACCAAAGCCAAGAAATGACCAAAACCAAGTCAAATAGCTTGTACAAATTCGGGTACCAAAATTGCCATAACTAAAAGTGACCTAAAATTGACCAAATTTTGCAGTAAAGTTACAATCTGTCCAGCTTTAGTAAATTGACCATATCTTGGTCTATATAACTCAGAATGACTTGAAATTTTGCCCTGCGTGTAATAAGACAAAGAGCTACAATTCTTATGAAGACACCAAAGCCCAGAAATGACCAGCACCAAGTCAATCACAAGTTCGGGTACCAAAACTACCAGAATTAAAAGTGCCCTAAAATTGACCAAATTTTGCATTAAAGGTGCAATCTATCCAGCATTAGTAAATTGATGGTATCTTGGTCTATATAACTCAGAAGGAGCTGAAATTTTGCCCAGAGTGCAATAAGACAAAGAGCTACAATTCTTATAAAGGCACCAAAGCCCAGAAATGACCAGAACAAAGTCAAATTGCTTGCACAAGTTCGGGTACGAAATCTACCAAAACTAAAAGTGACGTAAAATTGACCAAATTTAGCACTAAAGATGCAATCATTCGACTTTAGTAAATTGACCATAGCTTGGTCTATACAACACAGAATGACCTGAAATTTTACCCAGAGAGCAACAAGACAAAGAGCTATAATTCTTATGAAGACACCAAAGCCCAGAAAAGACAAAAACCAAGTTAAATAGCTTGCACAAGTTCTGGTACCAAAACTGCCAGAACTGAAAGTGTCCTAAAATTGACCAAATTTTGCAGTAAAGGTGCAATCTGTCCAACTTTAGTTAATTGACTATATCATGGTCTATATAACTCAGAATGACCTGAAATTTTGCCTAGAGTGCAATAAGACATAGAGTTACAACTCTTGTGAAGAAACCAAAGGCCAGAAATGACCAGAACCAAGTCAAATAGCTTGCACAAGTTCGGGTACCAAAACTACCATAACTAAAAGTGACCTAAAATTAACCAAAATTTGCACTAAAGGTGCAATCATCCAAAGATTAGTAAATTAATGATATCTTAGCCTATATAACTCAGAAGGAGCTGAAATTTTGCCCATAGTGCAATAAGACAAAGAGCTACAATTCTTTTAAAGACACCAAAGCCCAGAAATGGCCAGAACCAAGTCAAATAGCTTGCACAAGTTCGGGTACCAAAGCTACCAAAACTAAAAGTGACGTAAAATTGACTAAATTTTGCACCAAAGGTGCAATCTGTCTAGCTTTAGCAAATTGAACATATCTTGGTCTATATAACTCAGAATAACCTAAAATTTAGCTTGGAGTACAATAAGACAAAGAGCTATAATTTTTATGAAGACACCAAAGTCCAGAAAATGACCAGAACCAAGTCAAATAGCTTGCACAAATTCGGGTACCAAAACTGCCATAACTAAAAGTGACCTAAAATTGACCAAATTTTGCAGTAAAGGTGCAATCTGTCATTTTTAGTAAATTGACCATATCTTGGTCTATATAACTCGTAATGGCTTGAAATTTAGCCCAGCGTGCAATAAGACAAAGAGCTACAATTCTTATGAAGACACCAAAGCCCAGAAAAGACCAGAACCAAGTCAAATAGCTCGCAAACTTCGGGTACCAAAAGTACTAGAATTAAAAGTGACCTAAAATTGACCAAATTTTGCACTAGAGGGGCAATCATTTAGCATTAGTAAATTGATGATATCTTGGTCTATATAACTCAGAATGAGCTGAAATTTTGCCCATAGTGCAATAAGACAAAGAGCTACAATTCTTATAAAGGCACTAAAGCTCAGAAATGACCAGAACCAAATCAAATAGCTTGCACAAGTTCGGGTACCAAAGCTGCCAGAACTAAAAGCGACGTAAAATTGACCAAATTTTGCACTAAAGGTGCAATCTGTCCAGCTTTAGTAAATTGACCATATCTTGGTCTATACAAATCAGAATGACCTGAAATTTTACCCAGAGTGCAACAAGACAAAGAGCTATAATTCTTATGAAGACACTAAAGCCCAGAAATGACCAGAACCAAGTTAAATAGCTTGCACAAGTTCTGGTACCAAAACTGCCAGAACTGAAAGTGTCCTAAAATTGACCAAATTTTGCACTAAAGGTGCAATCTGTCCAACTTTAGTTAATTGACTATATCTTGGTTTATATAACTCAGAATGGCCTGAAATTTTTCCCAGAGTGCAATAAGACAAAGAGCTACAATTCTTATACAGACAGCAAAGCCCAAAAATGACCAGAACCAAGTTAAATAGCTTGCACAAGTTTGGGTACCAAAACTGCTAGAACAAAAAGTGACCTAAAATTGACCAAATTTTGCAACAAATGTGCAATCTATCCAGCTTTAGTAAATTGTCCATATTTTGGTTTATACAGCTCAGAATGACCTGAAATTTTTCCCAGAGTGCAATAAGACATAGAGCTACAATTCTTATTAAGAAACCAAAGGCTAGAAATGACCGAAACCAAGTCAAATTAGCTTGCACAAGTTCGGCTACCAAAACTTCCATAACTAAAAGTGACCTAAAATTGACCAAATTTTGCACTAAAGGTGCAATCTGTCCAACATTAGTAAATTGATGATGTCTTGGTCTATATAACTCAGAAGGAGCTGAAATTTTGCCCAGAGTGCAATAAGACAAAGAGCTACAATTCTTATTAAGACACCAAAGCCCAAAAAAAACCAAAACCAAGTCAAATAGCTTGCACAAGTTTAGGTACCAAAACTGCCAGAACTAAAAGTGACCTAAAATTGACCAAATTTTGCACTAAATGTGCAATCTGTCCAGCTTTAGCAAATTGAACATATCTTGGTCTATATAACTCAGAATAACCTGAAATTTAGCCCAGAGTGCAATAAGACGAAGAGCTATAAATTTTATGAAGACACAAAAGCCCAGAAATGACCAGAACAAAGTCAAATAGCTTGCACAAATTCGGGTACCAAAACTGCCATAACTAAAAGTGACCTAAAATTGACCAAATTTTGCAGTAAAGGTACAATCTACCCAGCTTTAGTAAATTGACCATATCTTGGTCTATATAACTCAGAATGACTTGAAATTTTGCCCAGCGTGCAATAAGACAAAGAGCTACAACTCTTTTGAAGACACCAAAGCCCAGAAATGACCAGAACCAAGTCAAATAGCTCGCCCAAGTTCGGGTACCAAAACTACTAGAATTAAAAGTGACCTAAAATTGACCAAATTTTGCACTAAAGGTGCAATTTGTCCAGCATTAGTAAATTGATGATATCTTGGTCTATATAACTCAGAAGGAGCTGAAATTTTGCCCAGAGTGCAATAAGACAAAGAGCTACAATTCTTATAAAGGCACCAAAGCCCAGAAATGACCAGAACCAAGTCAAATAGCTTGCACAAGTTCGGGTACCAAAGCTGCCAGAACTAAAAGTGACGTAAAATTGACCAAATTTTGTACTAAAGGTGCAATTTGTCCAGCTTTAGTAAATTGACCATATCTTTGTCTATACAACACAGAATGACCTGAAATTTTACCTAGAGTGCAACAAGACAAAGAGCTATAATTCTTATGAAGACACCAAAGCCCAGAAAAGACAAGAACCAAGTTAAATAGTTTGCACAAGTTCTGGTACCAAAACTGCCAGAACTGAAAGTGTCCTAAAATTGACCAAATTTTGCAGTAAAGGTGCAATCTGTCCAACTTTAGTTAATTGACTATATCATGGTCTATATAACTCAGAATGACCTGAAATTTTGCCCAGAGTGCAATATGAAAAGGAGCTACAATTCTTATTAAGACAGCAAAGCCCAGAAATGACCAGAACCAAGTTAAATAGCTTGCACAAGTTCGGGTACAAAAACTGCCAGAACTAAAAGTGACATAAAATTGACCAAATTTTACAGCAAATGTGCAATCTATCCAGCTTTAGTAGATTGTCCATATCTTGGTTTATACAGCTTAGAATGTCCTAAAATTTTGCCCAGAGTGCAATAAGACATAGAGCTACAATTCTTATGAAGAAACCAAAGGCCAGAAATGACCAAAACCAAGCCAAATAGCTTGCACAAGTTCGAGTACCAAAACTACCACAACTAAAAGTAACCTAAAATTAGCCAAATTTTGCACTAAAGGTGCAATCTGTCCAGCATTAGTAAATTGATGATATCTTGGTCTATATAACTCAGAAGGAGCTGAAATTTTGCCCAGAGTGCAATAAGACAAAGAGCTACAATTCTTATAAAGACACCAAAGCCCAAAAATGACCAAAACCAAGTCAAATAGCTTGCACAAGTTTGGGTACCAAAACTGCCAGAACTAAAAGTGACCTAAAATTGACTAAATTTTGCACTAAAGGTGCAATCTGTCCAGCTTTAGCAAATTGAACATATCTTGGTCTATATAACTCAGAATAACCTGAAATTTAGCCCAGAGTGCAATAAGACAAAGAGCTATAATTTTTATGAAGACACCAAAGCCAAGAAATGACCAGAACCAAGTCAAATAGCTTGCACAAATTCGGGTACTAAAACTGCCATAACTAAAAGTGACCTAAAATTGACCAAATTTTGCAGTAAAGGTGCAATCTGTCCAGCTTTAGTAAATTGACCATATCTTGGTCTATATAACTCAGAATGACTTGAAATTTTGCCCTGCGTGTAATAAGACAAAGAGCTACAATTCTTATGAAGACACCAAAGCCCAGAAATGACCAGCACCAAGTCAACTAGGTATCACAAGTTCGGGTACCAAAACTACCAGAATTAAAAGTGCCCTAAAATTGACCAAATTTTGCATTAAAGGTGCAATCTATCCAGCATTAGTAAATTGATGATATCTTGGTCTATATAACTCAGAAGGAGCTGAAATTTTGCCCAGAGTGCAATAAGACAATGAGCTACAATTCTTATAAAGGCACCAAAGCCCAGAAATGACCAGAACCAAGTCAAATTGCTTGCACAAGTTCGGGTACGAAATCTACCAAAACTAAAAGTGACGTAAAATTGACCAAATTTAGCACTAAAGATGTAATCTGTCCAACTTTAGTAAATTGACCATAGTTTGGTCTATACAACACAGAATGACCTGAAATTTTACCCAGAGAGCAACAAGACAAGGAGCTATAATTCTTATGAAGACATCAAAGCCAGAAAAGGCAAAAACCAAGTTAAATAGCTTGCACAAGTTCTGGTACCAAAACTGCCAGAACTGAAAGTGTCCTAAAATTGACCAAATTTTGCAGTAAAGGTGAAATCTGTCCAACTTTAGTTAATTGACTATATCATGGTCTATATAACTCAGAATGACCTGAAATTTTGCCTAGAGTGCAATAAGACATAGAGTTACAACTCTTGTGAAGAAACTAAAGGCCAGAAATGACCAGAACCAAGTCAAACAGCTTGCACAAGTTCGGGTACCAAAACTACCATAACTAAAAGTGACCTAAAATTAACCAAATTTTGCACTAAAGGTGCAATCTGTCCAGCATTATTAAATTAATGATATCTTAGCCTATATAAATCAGAAGGAGCTGAAATTTTGCCCATATTGCAATAAGACAAAGAGCTACAATTCTTTTAAAGACACCAAAGCCCAGAAATGGCCAGAACCAAGTCAAATAGCTTGCACAACTTCGAATACTAAAACTGCCAGAACTAAAAGTGACCTAAAATTGACTAAATTTTGCACTAAAGGTGCAAACTGTCTAGCTTTAGCAAATTAAACATATCTTGGTCTACATAACTCATAATAACCTGAAATTTAGCCCATAGTGCAATAAGACAAAGAGCTACAATTCTTATACAGACACCAAAGCTCAAAAATGACCAGAACCAAGTCAAATAGCTTGCACAAATTCAGGTACCAAAACTGCCATAACTAAAAGTGACCTAAAATTGACCAAATTTTGCACAAAAGGTGCAATCTGTCCAGCTTTAGTAAAATGACCGTATCTTGGTCTATATAACTCAGAATGACCTGAAATTTTGCCCAGAGTACAATAAGACAAAGAGCTACAATTCTTATGAAGACACCAAAGCCCAGAAATGACCAGAACCAAGTCAAATAGCTTGCACAATTTCGGGTACCAAAACTACTAGAACTAAAATTAACTTAATAGTGACCAAATTTTGCACTGAACGTGCAATATGTCCAGCATTAGTAAATTAACAATATCTTGGTCTATAGAACTCAGAATGACCTGAAATTTTACCCAGAGTGCAATAAGACAAAGAGCTATAATTCTTATGAAGACACCAAAGCCCAGAAATGACAAGAACCAAGTTAAATAGCTTGCACAAGTTTGGGTACCAAAACTGCCAGAACTGAAAGTGTCCTAAAATTGACCAAATTTTGCACTAAAGGTGCAATCTGTCCAGCTTTAGTTAATTGACTATATCTGGGTCTATATAACTCAGAATGACCTGAAATTTTACCAAGAGTGCAATAAGACAAAGAGCTACAATTCTTATAAAGACAGCAAAGCCCAGAAATGGCCAGAACCAAGTCAAATAGCTTGCACAAGTTTGGGTACCAAAGCGCGAACTAAAAGTGACCTAAAATTGATCAAATTTTAAAGAAATGTGCAATCTATCCAGCTTTAGTAAATTATCCATATCTTGGTTTATACAGCTCAGAATGACCTGAAATTTTGCACAGAGTGTAAAAAGACATAGAGCTACAATTCTTATGAAGAAACCAAAGGCCAGAAATGACCAGAACCAAGTCAAATAGCTTGCACAAGTTCGGGTACCAAAACTACCATAACTAAAAGTAACCTAAAATTGACCAATTTTTGCACTAAAGGTGCAATCTCTCCAGCATTAGTATATTGATGATATCTTGGTCTATATAACTCAGAAGGAGCTGAAATTTTGCCCCGAGTGCAATAAGATAAAGAGCTACAATTCTTATAAAGGCACCAAAGCTTAGAAATGACCAGAACCAAGTCAAATAGCTTGCACAAGTTTGGGTACCAAAGCTACCAAAACTAAAAGTGACGTAAAATTGACTAAATTTTGCACCAAAGGTGCAATCTGTCTAGCTTTAGCAAATTGAACATATCTTGGTCTATATAACTCAGAATAACCTAAAATTTAGCCTGGAGTACAATAAGACAAAGAGCTATAATTTTTATGAAGACACCAAAGTCCAGAAAATGACCAGAACCAAGTCAAATAGCTTGCACAAATTCGGGTACCAAAACTGCCATAACTAAAAGTGACCTAAAATTGACCAAATTTTGCAGTAAAGGTGCAATCTGTCCAGCTTTAGTAAATTGACCATATCTTGGTCTATATAACTCTGAATGACTTGAAATTTTGCCCAGCGTGCAATAAGACAAAGAGCTACAATTCTTATGAAGACACCAAAGCCCAGAAATGACCAGAACCAAGTCAAATAGCTCGCAAAGTTCGGGTACCAAAAGTACTAGAATTAAAAGTGACCTAAAATTGACCAAATTTTGCACTAGAGGGGCAATCTGTCTAGCATTAGTAAATTGATGATATCTTGGTCTATATAACTCAGAATGAGCTGAAATTTTGCCCAGAGTGCAATAAGAGAAAGAGCTACAATTCTTATAAAGGCACTAAAGCTCAGAAATGACCAGAACCAAGTCAAATAGCTTGCACAAGTTCGGGTACCAAAGCTGCCAGAACTAAAAGCGACGTAAAATTGACCAAATTTTGCACTAAAGGTGCAATCTGTCCAGCTTTAGTAAATTGACCATATCTTGGTCTATACAACTCAGAATGACCTGAAATTTTACCCAGAGTGCAACAAGACAAAGAGCTATAATTCTTATGAAGACACTAAAGCCCAGAAATGACCAGAACCAAGTTAAATAACTTGCACAAGTTCTGGTACCAAAACTGCCAGAACTGAAAGTGTCCTAAAATTGACCAAATTTTGCACTAAAGGTGCAATATGTCCAACTTTAGTTAATTGACTATATCTTGGTTTATATAACTCAGAATGACCTGAAATTTTGCCCAGAGTGCAATAAGACAAAGAGCTACAATTCTTATACAGACAGCAAAGCCCAAAAATGACCAGAACCAAGTTAATAAGCTTGCACAAGTTCGGGTACCAAAACTGCTAGAACTAAAAGTGACCTAAAATTGACCAAATTTTGCAACAAATGTGCAATCTATCCAGCTTTAGTAAATTGTCCATATTTTGGTTTATACAGCTCAGAATGACCTGAAATTTTGCCCATAGTGCAATAAGACATAGAGCTACAATTCTTATGAAGAAACCAAAGGCCAGAAATGACCGAAACCAAGTCAAATAGCTTGCACAAGTTCGGCTACCAAAACTTCCATAACTAAAAGTGACCTAAAATTGACTAAATTTTGCACTAAATGTGCAATCTGTCCAGCTTTAGCAAATTGAACATATCTTGGTCTATATAACTCAGAATAACCTGAAATTTAGCCTAGAGTGCAATAAGACGAAGAGCTATAATTTTTATGAAGACACAAAAGCCCAGAAATGACCAGAACAAAGCCAAATAGCTTGCACAAATTCGGGTACCAAAACTGCCATAACTAAAAGTTACCTAAAATTGACCAAATTTTGCAGTAAAGGTACAATCTGCCCAGCTTTAGTAAATTGACCATATCTTAGTCTATATAACTCAGAATGACTTGAAATTTTGCCCAGCGTGCAATAAGACAAAGAGCTACAACTCTTATGAAGACGCCAAAGCCCAGAAATGACCAGAACCAAGTCAAATAGCTCGCACAAGTTCGGGTACCAAAACTACTAGAATTAAAAGTGACCTAAAATTGACCAAATTTTGCACTAAAGGTGCAATTTGTCCAGCATTAGTAAATTGATGATATCTTGGTCTATATAACTCAGAAGGAGCTGAAATTTTGCCCAGAGTGCAATAAGACAAAGAGCTACAATTCTTATAAGGCACCAAAGCCCAGAAATGACCAGAACCAAGTCAAATAGCTTGCACAAGTTCGGGTACCAAAGCTGCCAGAACTAAAAGTGATGTAAAATTGACCAAATTTTGCACTAAAGGTGTAATTTGTCCAGCTTTAGTAAATTGACCATATCTTGGTCTATACAACACAGAATGACCTGAAATTTTACCCAGAGTGCAACAAGACAAAGAGCTATAATTCTTATGAAGACAGCAAAGCCCAGAAATGACCAGAACCAAGTTAAATAGCTTGCACAAGTTCGGGTACAAAAACTGCCAGAACTAAAAGTGACCTAAAATTGACCAAATTTTGCAGCAAATGTGCAATCTATCCAGCTTTAGTAGATTGTCCATATCTTGGTTTATACAGCTCAGAATGTCCTGAAATTTTGCCCAGAGTGCAATAAGACATAGAGCTACAATTCTTATGAAGAAACCAAAGGCCAGAAATGACCAAAACCAAGCCAAATAGCTTGCACAAGTTCGGGTACCAAAACTACCACAACTAAAAGTAACCTAAAATTAGCCAAATTTTGCACTAAAGGTGCAATCTGTCCAGTATTAGTAAATTGATGATATCTTGGTCTATATAACTCAGAAGGAGCTGAAATTTTGCCCAGAGTGCAATACGACAAAGAGCTACAATTCTTATAAAGACACCAAAGCCCAAAAATGACCAAAACCAAGTCAAATAGCTTGCACAAGTATGGGTACCAAAACTGCCAGAACTAAAAGTGACCTAAAATTGACTAAATTTTGCACTAAAGTTGCAATCTGTCCCGCTTTAGCAAATAGAACATATCTTGGTCTATATAACTCAGAATAACATGAAATTTAGCCCAGAGTGCAATAAGAGAATGAGCTATCATTTTTATGAAGACACCAAACCCCAGAAATGACCAGAACTAAGTCAAATAGCTTGCACAAATTCGGGCACCAAAACTGCCATAACTAAAACTGACCTAAAATTGACCAAATTTTGCATTAAAGGTACAATCTGTCCAGCTTTAGTAAATTGACCATATCTTTATCTATATAACTCAGAATGACTTGAAATTTTGCCTAGCGTGCAATAAGACAAAGAGCTACAATTCTTATGAAAACACCAAAGCACAGAAATGACCAGAACCAAGTCAAATAGCTCGCACAAGTTCGGGTACCAAAACTACCAGAATTAAAAGTGACCTAAAATTGACCAAATTTTGCACTAAAGGTGCAATCTGTCCAGCATTAGTAAATTGATGATATCTTGGTCTATATAACTCAGAAGGAGCTGAAATTTTACCTAGAGTGCAATAAGACAAAGCGCTATAATTCTTATGAAGACACTAAAGCCCAGAAATGACCAGAACCAAGTCAAATAGCTTGCACAAGTTCGGGTACCAAAGCTGCAAGAACTAAAAGTGACGTAAAATTGACCAAATTTTGCACTAAAGGTGCAATCTGTCCAGCTTTAGTAAATTGACCATATCTTGGTCTATACAACTCACAATGACCTGAAATTTTACCCAGAGAGCAATAAGACAAAGAGCTACAATTCTTATAAAGACAGCAAAGCCCAGAAATGGCCAGAACCAAGTCAAATAGCTTGCACAAGTTTGGGTACCAAAACTGCCAGAACTAAAAGTGACCTAAAATTGATCAAATTTTGCAGCAAATGTGCAATCTGTCCAGCTTTAGTAAATTATCCATATCTTGGTTTATACAGCTCAGAATGACCTGAAATTTTGCACAGAGTGTAATAAGACATAGAGCTACAATTCTTATGAAGAAACCAAAGGCCATAAATGACCAGAACCAAGTTAAATAGCTTGCACAAGTTCAGGTACCAAAACTACCATAACTAAAAGTAACCTAAAATTGACCAATTTTTGCACTATAGGTGCAATCATTCAAAGATTAGTATATTGATGATATCTTGGTCTATATAACTCAGAAGGAGCTGAAATTTTGCCCCGAGTGCAATAAGACAAAGAGCTACAATTCTTATAAAGGCACCAAAGCTTAGGAATGACCAGAACCAATTCAAATAGCTTGCACAAGTTCGGGTACCAAAGCTACCAGAACTAAAAGTGACGTAAAATTGACTAAATTTTGCACCAAAGGTGCAATCTGTCCAGCTTTAGCAAATTGAACATATCCTGGTCCATATAACTCGGAATAACCTGAAATTTAGCCCAGAGTGCAATAAGATAAAGAGCTATAATTTTTATGAAGACACCAAAGTTCAGAAATGACCAGAACCAAGTCAAATAGCTTGCACAAATTCGAGTACCAAAACTGCCACAACTAAAAGTGACCTAAAATTGACCAAATTTTGCAGTAAAGGTGCAATCTGTCCAGCTTTAGTAAATTGACCATATCTTGGTCTATATAACTCTGAATGACTTGAAATTTTGCCCAGCGTGCAATAAGACAAAGAGCTACAATTCTTATGAAGACACCAAAGCCCAGAAATGACCAGAACCAGGTCAAATAGCTCGCAAAGTTCGGGTACCAAAAGTACTAGAATTAAAAGTGACCTAAAATTGACCAAATTTTGCACTAGAGGGGCAATCTGTCTAGCATTAGTAAATTGATGATATCTTGGTCTATATAACTCAGAATGAGCTGAAATTTTGCCCAGAGTGCAATAAGAGAAAGAGCTACAATTCTTATAAAAGCACTAAAGCTCAGAAATGACCAGAACCAAGTCAAATAGCTTGCACAAGTTCGGGTACCAAAGCTGCCAGAACTAAAAGCGACGTAAAATTGACCAAATTTTGCACTAAAGGTGCAATCTGTCCAGCTTTAGTAAATTGACCATATCTTGGTCTATACAACTCAGAATGACCTGAAATTTTACCCAGAGTGCAACAAGACAAAGAGCTATAATTCTTATGAAGACACTAAAGCCCAGAAATGACCAGAACCAAGTTAAATAGCTTGCACAAGTTCTGGTACCAAAACTGCCAGAACTGAAAGTGTCCTAAAATTGACCAAATTTTGCACTAAAGGTGCAATCTGTCCAGCTTTAGTTAATTGACTATATCTGGGTCTATATAACTCAGAATGACCTGAAATTTTACCAAGAGTGCAATAAGACGAAGAGCAACAATTCTTATAAAGACAAAGAAAGCCTGAAATGGCCGTAACCAAGTCAAATAGCTTGCACAAGTTTGGGTACCAAACCGCGAACTAAAAGTGACCTAAAATTGATCAAATTTTGCAGCAAATGTGCAATCTGTCCAGCTTTAGTAAATTATCCATATCTTGGTTTATACAGCTCAGAATGACCTGAAATTTTGCACAGAGTGTAATAAGACATAGAGCTACAATTCTTATGAAGAAACCAAAGGCCATAAATGACCAGAACCAAGTTAAATAGCTTGCACAAGTTTAGGTACCAAAACTACCATAACTAAAAGTAACCTAAAATTGACCAATTTTTGCACTATAGGTGCAATCTGTCCAGCATTAGTATATTGATGATATCTTGGTCTATATAACTCAGAAGGAGCTGAAATTTTGCCCCGAGTGCAATAAGACAAAGAGCTACAATTCTTATAAAGGCACCAAAGCTTAGGAATGACCAGAACCAATTCAAATAGCTTGCACAAGTTCGGGTACCAAAGCTACCAGAACTAAAAGTGACGTAAAATTGACTAAATTTTGCACCAAAGGTGCAATCTGTCTAGCTTTAGCAAATTGAACATATCTTGGTCTATATAACTCAGAATAATCTAAAATTTAGCCTGGAGTACAATAAGACAAAGAGCTATAATTTTTATGAAGACACCAAAGTCCAGAAAATGACCAGAACCAAGTCAAATAGCTTGCACAAATTCGGGTACCAAAACTGCCATAACTAAAAGTGACCTAAAATTGACCAAATTTTGCAGTAAAGGTGCAATCTGTCCAGCTTTAGTAAATTGACCATATCTTGGTCTATATAACTCTGAATGACTTGAAATTTTGCCCAGCGTGCAATAAGACAAAGAGCTACAATTCTTATGAAGACACCAAAGCCCAGAAATGACCAGAACCAGGTCAAATAGCTCGCAAAGTTCGGGTACCAAAAGTACTAGAATTAAAAGTGACCTAAAATTGACCAAATTTTGCACTAGAGGGGCAATCTGTCTAGCATTAGTAAATTGATGATATCTTGGTCTATATAACTCAGAATGAGCTGAAATTTTGCCCAGAGTGCAATAAGAGAAAGAGCTACAATTCTTATAAAAGCACTAAAGCTAAGAAATGACCAGAACCAAGTCAAATAGCTTGCACAAGTTCGGGTACCAAAGCTGCCAGAACTAAAAGCGACGTAAAATTGACCAAATTTTGCACTAAAGGTGCAATCTGTCCAGCTTTAGTAAATTGACCATATCTTGGTCTATACAACTCAGAATGACCTGAAATTTTACCCAGAGTGCAACAAGACAAAGAGCTATAATTCTTATGAAGACACTAAAGCCTAGAAATGACTAGAACCAAGTTAAATAGCATGCACAAGTTCTGGTACCAAAACTGCCAGAACTGAAAGTGTCCTAAAATTGACCAAATTTTGCACTAAAGGTGCAATCTGTCCAGCTTTAGTTAATTGACTATATCTGGGTCTATATAACTCAGAATGACCTGAAATTTTACCAAGAGTGCAATAAGACGAAGAGCTACAATTCTTATAAAGACAGCAAAGCCCAGAAATGGCCAGAACCAAGTCAAATAGCTTGCACAAGTTTGGGTACCAAAACTGCCAGAACTAAAAGTGACCTAAAATTGATCAAATTTTGCAGCAAATGTGCAATCTGTCCAGCTTTAGTAAATTATCCATATCTTGGTTTATACAGCTCAGAATGACCTGAAATTTTGCACAGAGTGTAATAAGACATAGAGCTACAATTCTTATGAAGAAACCAAAGGCCATAAATGACCAGAACCAAGTTAAATAGCTTGCACAAGTTCAGGTACCAAAACTACCATAACTAAAAGTAACCTAAAATTGACCAATTTTTGCACTATAGGTGCAATCTGTCCAGCATTAGTATATTGATGATATCTTGGTCTATATAACTCAGAAGGAGCTGAAATTTTGCCCCGAGTGCAATAAGACAAAGAGCTACAATTCTTATAAAGGCACCAAAGCTTAGGAATGACCAGAACCAAGTCAAATAGCTTGCACAAGTTCGGGTACCAAAGCTACCAGAACTAAAAGTGACGTAAAATTGACTAAATTTTGCACTAAAGGTGCAATCTGTCCAGCTTTAGTAAATTAACCATATCTTGGTCTATACAACTCAAAATGACCTGAAATTTTACCCAGAGTGCAACAAGACAAAGAGCTATAATTCTTATGAAGACACTAAAGCCCAGAAATGACCAGAACCAAGTTAAATAGCTTGCACAAGTTCTGGTACCAAAACTGCCAGAACTGAGAGTGTCCTAAAATTGACCAAATTTTGCACTAAAGGTGCAATCTGTCCAACTTTAGTTAATTGACTATATCTTGGTTTATATAACTCAGAATGACCTGAAATTTTGCCCAGAGTGCAATAAGACAAAGAGCTACAATTCTTATACGCATAAAGAAAGCCCAAAAATGACCAGAACCAAGTTAAATAGCTTGCACAAGTTCGGGTACCAAAACTGCTAGAACTAAAAGTGACCTAAAATTGACCAAATTTTGCAACAAATGTGCAATCTATTCAGCTTTAGTAAATTGTCCATATTTTGGTTTATACAGCTCAGAATGACCTGAAATTTTGCCCAGAGTGCAATAAGACATAGAGCTACAATTCTTATGAAGAAACCAAAGGCCAGAAATGACCGAAACCAAGTCAAATAGCTTGCACAAGTTCGGCTACCAAAACTTCCATAACTAAAAGTGACCTAAAATTGACCAAATTTTGCACTAAAGGTGCAATCTGTCCAGCTTTAGTAAATTGACCATATCTTGGTCTGTACAACTCAGAATGACCTGAAATTTTACCCAGAGTGCAACAAGACAAAGGGCTATAATTCTTATGAAGACACTAAAGCCCAGAAATGACCAGAACCAAGTTAAATAGCTTGCACAAGTTCTGGTACCAAAACTGCCAGAACTAAAAGTGTCCTAAAATTGACCAAATTTTGCACTAAAGGTGCAATCTGTCCAACTTTAGTTAATTGACTATATCTTGGTTTATATAACTCAGAATGACTTGAAATTTTGCCCAGAGTGCAATAAGACAAAGAGCTACAATTCTTATACAGACAGCAAAGCCCAAAAATGACCAGAACCAAGTTAAATAGCTTGCACAAGTTCGGGTACCAAAACTGCTAGAACTAAAAGTGACCTAAAATTGACCAAATTTTGCAACAAATGTGCAATCTATCCAGCTTTAGTAAATTGTCCATATTTTGGTTTATACAGCTCTGAATGACCTGAAATTTTGCCCAGAGTGCAATAAGACATAGAGCTACAATTCTTATGAAGAAACCAAAGGCCAGAAATGACCGAAACCAAGTCAAATAGCTTGCACAAGTTCGGCTACCAAAACTTCCATAACTAAAAGTGACCTAAAATTGACCAAATTTTGCACTAAAGGTGCAATCTGTCCAGCATTAGTAAATTGATGATATCTTGGTCTATATAACTCAGAAGGAGCTGAAATTTTGCCCAGAGTGCAATAAGACAAAGAGCTACAATTCTTATTAAGACACCAAAGCTTAGAAAAAACCAAAACCAAGTCAAATAGCTTGCACAAGTTTGGGTACCAAAACTGCCAGAACTAAAAGTGACCTAAAATTGACTAAATTTTGCACTAAATGTGCAATCTGTCCAGCTTTAGCAAATTGAACATATCTTGGTCTATATAACTCAGAATAACCTAAAATTTAGCCTAGAGTGCAATAAGACGAAGAGCTATAATTTTTATGAAGACACAAAAGCCCAGAAATGACCAGAACAAAGTCAAATAGCTTGCACAAATTCGGGTACCAAAACTGCCATAACTAAAAGTGACCTAAAATTGACCAAATTTTGCAGTAAAGTTACAATCTGCCCAGTTTTAGTAAATTGACCATATCTTGGTCTATATAACTCAGAATAACTTGAAATTTTGCTCAGCGTGCAATAAGACAAAGAGCTACAACTCTTATGAAGACGCCAAAGCCCAGAAATGACCAGAACCAAGTCAAATAGCTCGCACAAGTTCGGGTACCAAAACTACTAGAATTAAAAGTGACCTAAAATTGACCAAATTTTGCACTAAAGGTGCAATTTGTCCAGCATTAGTAAATTGATGATATCTTGGTCTATATAACTCAGAATGAGCTGAAATTTTGCCCAGAGTGCAATAAGACAAAGAGCTACAATTCTTATAAAGGCACCAAAGCCCAGAAATGACCAGAACCAAGTCAAATAGCTTGCACAAGTTCGGGTACAACAGCTACCAGAACTAAAAGTGACGTAAAATTGACCAAATTTTGCACTAAAGGTGCAATTTGTCCAGCTTTAGTAAATTGACCATATCTTGGTCTATACAACACAGAATGACTTGAAATTTTACCCAGAGTGCAACAAGACAAAGAGCTATAATTCTTATGAAGACAGCAAAGCCCAGAAATGACCAGAACCAAGTTAAATAGCTTGCACAAATTCGGGTACAAAAACTGCCAGAACTAAAAGTGACCTAAAATTGACCAAATTTTGCAGCAAATGTGCAATCTATCCAGCTTTAGTAGATTGTCCATATCTTGGTTTATACAGCTCAGAATGTCCTGAAATTTTGCCCAGAGTGCAATAAGACATAGAGCTACAATTCTTATGAAGAAACCAAAGGCCAGAAATGACCAAAACCAAGCCAAATAGCTTGCACAAGTTCGGGTACCAAAACTACCACAACTAAAAGTAACCTAAAATTAGCCAAATTTTGCACTAAAGGTGCAATCTGTCCAGCATTAGTAAATTGATGATATCTTGGTCTATATAACTCAGAAGGAGCTGAAATTTTGCCCAGAGTGCAATACGACAAAGAGCTACTGTCGACACCATATTTTGGCCGATCCCTAGAATCAATAAAAAATTCTTTTTTGAACAGCTAATCACGTTTCCAGTCCCTCTTTGATAGGCGGTCACATTTCCGATCTCTCCTCACAGAGAATTGAATCAATGCTAAGTCCTCACATTCATTAAAGCCTCGCCGATCTCTCAAAATCATTTTACCGACCTCTCAAACCCGATGTCGGATTCCCGGACCTGTCAAGAATATTCCTGATCTCTGTTGATAAATGAAATGAACTGGCACTAGATCTTTTCCTACCAGTTTTATTGCCGACCTCCTTTCCGAAAGTTTAAGAGCTAAAGTTTTGGTTCGATTCCGATCTTAAGTGTTCGAGTTAAATTTTCATCAAGTTCCGTCAAAGATTTCTCCCCTACCGATCTCATGTTTAAAGTGCTTTCCGATCTCTCATACTTAGATTAATAATCACATTTAGTTTTTGTTTTGCTGTGCTCATACAATCAAATACTCAGACAAATAATGGTTTAAAATTTTCCGATCACAATCATTCATTGAACAAAAGGCATTCCATTTCATGTCATAATTTGTACAAGTTATTCGGCTGGGGGATCACCCCCAGCCTGATCTACATTTGGATCACTCTCCCTCTCTCCCTCACCTTCGGCTTCATCCTCACTGTCTTCATCATTGTCCTCAGGAGCCACGTCTGCCATCCAAGAGAAGTCTTCTTCTGGGTAACGCTTCTGGAGTGCGGCCATGAGATCCTTGTGAGCCTTCACATAGGCCTCGGCTATTCCCGTCACCATCTCTTCATCCCTCTCCTTAAGCTCCTTATCTTTCTCCTTAAGCTCCTTATCCTTCGCCTCGAGTTCCTCTATAAGTTGAGCGACCTGAGCGGCTTCGTTGGCGTGAAGCACCTGGACTTCCTTAAGAGCACGGTCCCTCTCATCCAAAACTCGATTCTGTTCGGCCAACCGGTCTTCATGGAGCTTTGCCCGCCCTCGACTTGAGATATATAATCCCGAGCGGATGAGAGTTGGGATCGGAGGGAATCCACCTCCTGATTCTTCTTCCCGATCTCCTTACCCAGGCGCTGAATCCTTTCCCGGATCATGGTCTGGTTCACTAGACACTCCACATTTAAGCTCATGGTCCGAGTCAATATGTCGTCGAGACCATTCTGGGATAGCCTGTCCCGATCCTCCTGAAAGAAGATGGTAGACCCCAGGACTTTGGCGAAATCAGAGTTCTCCTTGATCCGGTTATTCCTCAAGCGATGATCAAGACTTGAGCGCCCGAGAAGAGGTCCTCCCGTAAGCTTGAGTAGGCCCCCTTCCCCGCTTGGAACAACCGCAAGAGTCGGAGGTCGCTCCTCCGATCTAGGAGGAGATCGGGTAGCTTCAGTGGTCGCGGACCAAGGTTGAGGTGGGTCTCTTTGTATCTCCCCGTTCGTGACTGGGTGTTTGAAGTCGTTCAACGCTTGATCTCCTTTATCTTCCGAGATCTCTCTCTCCTTCTTCCGGTTCCTAGAGCCATCGCCACCCGCCATACCTGCACAAAGAAAAGGTTAGTGAGATCGCTAAGGTCGTGAGAATTGAGATATAGAAAATACCGATGCCAAGGTTAGAGAGCGGAAGTTCGCGGTCTTGGCCAAGTGAGCACCAATCCAATGGTGTAGCTCAGCGACACCGCATCCAAACAAGAATACTTTTTAGTGGCAGCCTCACTCTTCAAATCCATCACTATTAGGCTTTCATCTTGGCTCGTGGTGATGTGATTCGAAGCAAAGGTCCCCGGTACCACCAAATGAGGGAAGTCCTCAAAATGGCTCGGATCTTTGCTCCTCACAATGAAGAAACGATTCTTCCAATTCTTAAGAGACGAGGCGATCGGAAAAGAGCTCGCAACGAGGCTTCACCGAAAGAACCAGTGGTCATCGCCCTTTCGGCGAGATAGCCGTGTAACTCGGCGTACACCTTAGCCGTAGGTCCGATTCCCATAGCTCGGCATAGGCCTCGGAAGGCTACTAAAATCCGCCATGAGTTAGGGTGGATCTGAACGATGCTCGCCCGGTGAAGTTTTAGGACCTCCTTATAGAAGTCATCCAGGGGAATCAAGACCGCCTTTAACTGTTCCTCATACACCATGACTATGTCGTTCTCTTCAAAGGAGTGATCGACACGAACATCGCCATGGCACTTGATCAGTTCATATGAATCAGGACAAATGTTGTATTCTTGAACAAACGATTGCAGATCGGATTCCCGAAGAACCGATGGAAGCTCGTCTATAGGAAGGGTCTCTCTCCTTGAAGGTGGTGCAAGCCTTGATGGTATGACCCGACCCCGACCTGGAGCAGAGACCCTAGGGGGTTCAGGTTGCGCGCTTGGCCCGACTGCCTCTTCTTCATCAGACGATGACCAAGAGAACTCAATGGAAGGAGGGCTCGCCGCTCTCTGACCTTCGGCACCGCTCATTTTCAAGGAAAAAAAAAACAAAGAACTTAAACTAAAAAGAGGATTAAAGCCCTTACCGGAGTCTGATCGGCGTCGGAGAAACTGGAAAAATGAGAGAACTTCGAAGTTGTGAGCAGGGGATTGAAAATGGAATGAGAGAACAACCGCTAACCTCCCTATTTATACTAGTCCGAGCATTTAATGCTCGCGAGGTTCTAGGCGGCATCGATTGGTGAGACTCGACAATGTTTCCGACACTTCTCTCAAATATCCGAATGTTCAGAGATCGGTTAATTGGAGATCGGCATAATAAGTTAAATATTTTGAATAAAGGATCAGTTAAGTGTCATTCAGGTAAAGAACCAGATCGGATAAACACAGTAGAGATCGGAAAATAATCAATGAAAAAATAAGATGATAACCGACAAAATAAAGTCTTTATTACATCATTTGGGCGATCTCTAGGGATCGGATTACAATAAAGGTCTAGCTACATCATGTGGCCGATCTCTAGAGATCTGATTACATTGAAAAATTACATCATTTGGACGATCTCTAGAGACCGTGAAAATCCTATCCAAGAGGTCGATCTAAGGATCGGTTTATAATCGATCCCAAGGATACTCCCTGTGAGATCCATGGATCGCTTTATAACTAATTCCAAGGATACTCCGGTGATCTAAGGATCGCTTATAATCGATCCCAGGATATTGCCGACCGGAAGCTTAATCCGCTCGGAACACCCAATGTGGATCGTAATCGCCGAACACTCAATGTGATGAGAAGCCGAATGAACTCGCTTGAGCAACTCGAGATCGGTACAACCAAGCCCGCAATACGGATCGGTCAAATCCAGCTTCTCTCACCATCGCCGCTAGGACCATCCAATCACCGGATCGTAAATTTTCAATGAGGAATAGGAATTCCATCTAAGAGGATCAAAACCACGCTTGTAGCCTAACTTTCCTAATAGCTAGAACCAAGAAACAAGGAGAAAGAGAGAAAATCGAATGAAGGAAATGCCACTATCAACAGGGTATATATAGGGAAAATGGGCATTTAATGTCGAAGGAAAACGGCGGACGCTTCAAAATCGAGATGTAATTAATGCTTGGACCGAATCCGCATCGATCAAGGGATAAAAGAGATCGGAGATAGGAGATCGCATGAGAGATCGGAATAGGAGCTAGGGAGGGATCGGAAGACAAAAAGAATAAGACAAATCCCAATAACCGCCGCCGTAATCGTGAGCCGAGGTAGTTAAAGCGTTGCGCATTTAGATCTCCACCGCACGCCTAAGAATCGCCTTAATGCCGACAGTGCCGTGGTATGTCATGACAGTCCAGACATCCCAATCTCCACCGTTGATCTCACTTGTAAGGATGAATCCGGAACCCTTGGATCAAAAGAGAAGACGACAATACCAGCGTTTTTCACTCTCAGCCCTCAGATCATTCCGAACAAGAGGATTCAAGACCGTCGGATTAAAAGAGGAAAAGGACAAATATTTTGAGAAGCGATCTCAGCCATTCGTTTTGATTCTCTTTAATTCCTAAACATCCGATCATGTACTTCAAAATCTTGACCTCCATCTCCTCAAAATGAATCTCGACCTTAATGGGGAGCACCCGATTCCTATAAATACCGCATGAAAAAGCTGCTCAAGGGACGAAAAAAAGGACTGACAAAAATATAGGCAAGAGGTCGCTATTATCGTGGAGGAACTCAAACTTCATTCAGTTTGTTACTCATTGCTTTGTAGTGATTAAAAGACTTTTGAAACTAGTTTTCGTGGAGGTTTTTCTTGAAAAGATTTTGAATATTGGAACTCTACATTTCCAGTTTGTTCATTATCCGGTCATACTCTCATCATCTCTGCTTTCCTTTCCTCTGCTCAAGCTCAACTTCCTTTCACCGGTTCTTACCCTGTTACCTTTTAGCTAAAGCATCTCTCGGTTTCACGATGCACATCAACTCTCAGCCGATTAATCCGCCATCACCGCTTACCACTTCACGCTTATTTCAATATATTTGGCTCCTCACGTAAGAGTTCACACTCATTTACGTTTGTTTCTGCACTTCCTTTGTTCTTCATACATCCGCAACTTTCTTCAAGGTTATTTTGTACAAGAGAACCCAAGAGAAAATATTGTTATAAGAGTTCATGTTACTGCTTTATTAAGCGCCTACGTTTATTTCCGCATTTTCCTTGTTCTTCTTACATCTAGACCATTTCTCGCACAAGCAATCCCAAAGAAAGTCACTCTCAAATCATTTTTTTAGTGATCGGTTCATTTTATTGATCTCCGTCATTTCAAAACCAGTTTTCTAACTCTTTGTAGTATGTAAGTGGTTGGGTAAACGAGGTAGTCGCAACTTAGAGGTCTCCTTTAAAAGAGGACTGAATAACACGTCAGAAGATAGCCAACTATTAGGCCGACGTAAACATAAATTCGACAAAGATGTCATGAAATGGAATAAGACCAAAGTAAACGAAACAGAGTGGATCGGTCATTAATAGATATTGGTAAAATGACTACATGAAAAGGTCAGTGAATCAAGTCTAGTGTTCCCCGTTCAGCCACAGGATATCCATAAACCTTATCCCCCATTTTTGAAGGTCGAATTTTAGTTTTAGGTTCTTAAGACCCGTAGAATGTGGTTAAATTTTTAAAGGTCGGAAAAGTCTTTGTCCGAGTCTCATCAAAATAGAAGGGGCGGAAGAGTACTTATCCTATCCTTTCCTAATAGTTTTAAGTCAACTCTTAAAGGAGATCGGAGGAGGGTTCTTATCCGGTCTCCCTTCAAAATTTTGATAAACATTAAGTAGGGATCGGAAGAGAGTTCTTATCCGGTCTCAACTCAAAACATTAACGAATAACTCTAAAGGAGATCGGAGGAGGGTTCTTATCCGGTCTCCTCTCAAAATTTTAATAAATAACTTAAAAGAGATCGGAGGAGGATTCTTATCCGGTCTCCCTTCAAAATTTTAATAAACATTAAACAGGGATCGGAGGAGAGTTCTTATCCGGTCTCAACCTCAAATTTTAATAAACATCTGAAAGAGATCGGAGGAGAGTTCTTATCCGGTCTCATCCTCAAAACTTCAAATAAATAACTTAGAAGAGACCGGAGGAGGGTTCTTATCCGGTCTCCCCTCAAAATTTTAATGAACAACTTAAAAAAGATCGGAGGAGAGTTCTTATCCGATTCTCACACCCGTTCACTAAGGTTGTCTCATTTACTTATGTATCTGGGTGATCCAAATTTAGTGAAAAATCAAACATTCCTTCTACCAAAAGGATTAACATTGCCGCCTAAGCCCTTCTAACTAATTTGTAAAGGACGCAGAATTAAATCTACTTACCCTTATTAAGGGACGAGGTGGGGTGCCTAACACCTTCCCCACCCGTTTACGGACCCCGAACTTAGAATCTCTGTTTTGAAGTGGTTTCATTTTTAATTTAACTTCTCAAATGGTTTTCTTTAGTTTCCCTCAAAACTAAGGTGGCGACTCCTCACTCTTTCCCACTTCGGTGAGTGATCGTCCGGGCGACTGCAAAATCCCATTGCGACAGCTTGGCGACTCCACTGGGGACGTTGAAAACCCAATTTAACCCCGGTCTAAGTGGTCCAAAAGTAGATTTAATTTCTTGTCCGATCAAATTATAGTTAGATGGGCTCACTCGACGATGTTTTATACGTTGATTATTATTGCTGCTAACCGTTTTGTTTGTTTTGCCTGTTTTATTCCTCACAGTGCTCTTCATTTCGAAGAAAAAGAAAAAAAAAGGAAAAATGGAAAAATAAAATCCCCCTGAATTGGGAAGAGGTAAAGGTGTCCCTTCACACACTGAACACCCACACGATATCCTCACATACTATGGTCCTAACCCGGGCTTTCTTACCCTTTTAGGAAAGTAGGAGGGGGTCATGTAGCGGTGCCCGTGGGTTTTACCCCGTTAGTATCCGTGAAGGCTTCTGCTCAAATTGAAACTCGTTCTATCCATTGTGATACTCGTGGAATTTTCCCGACAATATCATGGGGGTAGAATGGGGCTCTACTGTTTACAGTAGGGGCAATTTGGGAACCTGTGGCTATTAGAAAATTAGATCCTGAGCTAAACCATCACGATAGTTGAAAGCTGTAGTAAACTGCCTCATAAGATAGAACTATCCAGATAGGTAGCGCTTACCCGGTGTTAGGAGTCTCCCTACTATAGGACAAAAGGGGCATACTTACTCTTACCCTATTCTGCTTTAATTTCCTTTTGTTTATTTCTTTTCAGGGTAATTTTGAATCCTACTAAAACGCCTACACATTTTCCTACTTTGATAAATGTGTACGTGTTACTCACAACAAGATGATTCAAAATTACCCTAATTTGTCTTACTAACAAATTCTCCGCAGCGTTACCAAACCGAGGGTCCGTAAAAGGATAGGCATCATTTTTTTATCATGGCATCCTCGAGTCACGCGTAAAAGGCTCGTAATGCTAAACTTTGGTACGAATCGGTTCATAGTCCTGCACTCGCAAAATGATGCTTCCGAGGCACTGTTAGCTCGCTACCTTCGCTAGATCCGACAAAATAGAGGTCAAAATGAACAACCTCGAGGGTATGTCTAATAGATGGAGGTTGCTTCCACCGTGTCAAGGTACGCTTTGAAGAGAAGTACTAAGGATTGCAACCTTAATGCAAGTCAAGGTCCAAATCCTCGCATTAAAAGCCATGTTGACGGTTTGGAATCCTGGCACGGAGTGTTCTCTTTCAATGACATTGATACGGCCCCGCTATGGAGGAATATCAGCATTGTCAGATCCCATACTCATTGCGTAATCGGATCTACTTACACCTCGAGCATAGGCGCACTGAAACGTTGGCACATATGTTGGGTTCTCCCCGTAAGAAGTAAAGTCCAGAGAAATAGTCAAAGGGAACACGCATGGATGGTATTGGACGTACCTTGAGAAGCGGTTAGATCATTACCTCCAAGAGAAACAGTGGGATCAAGCTTCCATGGCACTCGCCTTGGGAATCTATGGTCTGATCCTGTTCCCGGGGCCATTGGGGATCATCACTAGCAGCAAAGGAGGTATTTTGGACAGAGAAAGGCGGGGATCAATCCGATACCGCAATCCTTGCCGAAACCTTGTTAACCCTAACTTACTGCGCACAACAGGAAAGGGTCCATTAAGTGTTGCTCTCGCTATTATACCTCTGGACTATCACCACATGTGTCCTGTGGAGACAAAAGGATTGACTTGGTACCTTGACCACCTCCCATTGAGAAGATGACCCGTTAGTGATCAGCCCAAGAATGAAAACAGCGATGGAACGGATTCGAGTTTCAATAGCCATGATTACCGTTGGAGGAAGTCAGGACGCCAAGCCAACCCGCCTTGATTGGTACAGAGGTATTCACGGTGTCCCTAATTGGAATAACGGGTATGCAAGTTACACTCCAAAGACCGGTAATGAGGCGCTTTGGCTCAACACACCCATGTTCAACATTAAAGAATACCACCAAGGTCACTTCTACCATGAGCTCAAGGAAGAAGAAGGGTTGAAAATGGCTCGCAAGTCCTGGGAAAACATCACTCTAATGGAGAGATCACCCAAAGGCCCGAGTGCCTCGGACGATTACCTTAAATGGAGAGCTGATAGGGACCAAGAATGCTCTACCATAGAATTCAAGGACGACAACCCTCGCCAAGACGCCCTATTAGAGGAAGCTAATAATCGCCTGGTTGACTCGCTACAAAAGGCAAATACCGAAAACTCACAGCTGCAAGAACGAATGACACAATTGGAGGACCAACATGTAAAACTTCAGAGAAGGGTAAGAAAGCTCAAGGAAGAGGCAAAGGCCGAAAGGATAGGGTTCGAAGAGCAAGAGGTACAGTGGGAAAAAGAAAGAAACTCTCTCCAAGCTGAGGTCAAAGAAATGAAAGGGCAGAATAGTAAGCTTCAGGAAAGGATGAAGTACCAAGAGGTACTCATTGAAGAGTATAAACAGGAAAACAAGAAGAAGAAGCTTGAATTAAAAGAACAGGCACTCCTCATCAACGACATCTTGAAAGAGTGTGCTAAAGAAAGGAAAGAGAAAGAGAAACAAGCTGCCCTCTATCAAGGACTGAAAGAAAATGTGGACCAGTTGGAGAAGATGATAGCACAGGGAAAAAAGGAACTATTACCTGAATTCGAGTATGCTCTGAAAGTGTTCGACCCCGCCAAGCAAGAAGAAAGGTTATATGAGTATCTCAGAAAATGTCATCTTATTATAAAGAATCTTCCAGAGCCTAGGCCAATGTAAAAAATACGATGTGCAAATTACTCAGTTAATGAAGTGATTTTTGAACCATTGTTCAAAGAAAATTTGTGAATGAATAGTATGACTCGTAGGAACTTCCTCGCTAGGGTTATGTGAAAATTGAAATGCGCTATATGGACAGTATCATAAATGCGCATTCAATCCCGTCATTCACGGCCGACTATCGAACGATGCCATGATAAAGCCGAGGCGATTATCCTTTGTAGATTCCAACTGGCTCTCAAATGCCATCAGATCCTTCGTCTGCATCAGACTTTTAGTTTTTGCAAAACTCAAATTCATTTAAATTTTTTTATCCTCACAGGAAATCAATATTGATTCAAACAAGGCAAGTCTGACCAAGCACATGATCCAACCCAAGCGAGTGTACTTAACAAGATCTCGAACGAGGAAGATAATGGAAAATCAGGAGCAAGTACAGAACCTACAAGGACAGGTCTCCGAGTTGAAGGATCAGCTTTCTGAAATTATGAGACTAATGAAGGAAATGTCTCAGAGCAAACCTGCTTCAGAACCTAGCCCACCATTACCTCCTCCGCCTCCTACAACAAATGATCCTCAGCAAGCTTCAACCTCTTTTACCTTTCAGTCTCCTATTCCGGACCCGACAATCACTGTCAATCCGGTGACCATAAATAATGACCCACCTTTTTCCTATTACCCGGCCGTCTCAAATGCCGAGCCTCACCATTCAATCCCGATCCCTCCAGTTTACTCCACCCCTCAGCTCCCGGTTGGAGGAGTGTATCATGCGGTGGAAGGAGAACATAGGGCGAGAGAAAACGAGAAACTATCTGCCCTAGAAGAAAGATTGAGAGCAATAGAAGGGTTGAACATGTATGGCTCAGTCGATGTGTCATCACTGAGGTTGGTGCCAGATGTGGTGGTACCACCCAAATTCAAGATTCCTGATTTCGACAAATACAGCGGAAACTCAGATCCTCAGATCCACTGCAACCTACATTGCCAAAATGTCCGCCTTAACAGAAGACGATAGACTTCTCATTCACTTCTTTCACGAGAGCCTCTCCGGAGCAGCTCTGAGATGGTGCATACAATTGGACAGGAGCAAGCTGCACTCCTGGAAGGACTTAGCCGATACCTTTCTTAAGCAATACAAATTCAATTGTGATGCAGCACCCACAAGGAGGGACCTCCAGTACCTGGTACAGAAAGACCGGGAAGGTTTTAAGCAGTATGCCCAACGATGGAGGGAGAAGGCTGCAGAAGTATATCCTCCGGTGACTGACAATGAACTCTGCTCCCTATTCATTGAAACATTGAAGGCTCCCTACTTCAACCTGATGATTGGAAATACCTCCAACAGTTTCTCAGATATCATCCAAGCCGGTGAAAGAATTGAAGCTAATCTGAGAATAGGAAGGCTACAGGAGTTGACTGAGAACCCTGTGAAAAAGACTGCCAATTTTGGCAAGAAAAAGGAGAGTGAGGTGCATTCCATCACTAGACAGAATAATTTTCCTCAATTCTCCCAAAATAACTACCGGCCATATCCTCCCTCTCATGGCCCAACTATCGCCAACATTCCACCTCCTTTCCCTAATTATCCACAACCACGCCCACAATACGCCCCACCCACAAATTTCCAACCAAGACCACCTCCTCCACCAACTCAACCACGACCACCACAAAATAACCCGAGACCTCTAAGGAATCCTGATCCACCCCTTCCCCTCCCTCTCAGTGAAATATACCGATACCTTGTCGGTATAAACCAAATCGTACCAGTCCCTTTGGACCCAATCCAGCCGCCGTATCCCAGGTGGTATGATGCCACTGCCCGGTGTGAGTACCACGGAGGGGCACAAGGGCATTCAACCGACAACTGCGGGGCACTCAGAGGGAGGGTGCACGCTTTAATCCGGAACGGGTGGTTGAAGATTGAGGGAAACGGTTCCCTCCCCAATGTCACCTCAAATCCACTGCCCAACCATAATGCGGGTAGTGGTGTAAATATGATTGAGTCTGAGGGAGAAGGATCGACACTGGAAGTGGATAAGTTGGTCCCTTACTTCAAAGAAATTTTTGCCATATCAGCAAGAGAAGGTCACCTTGGCCCCCAGATAACGGGATTAGAAGAGAGTACGGGGTGTCCTTACCATGGAGGGGCAGCTGATCATGAGCTGCGAGATTGTGAGGGGTTCAGGCAAGAGGTCCGGAACTTGTTATCTCTCAAGGTTCTGAGATGTCAGAAGAGGTCAAAGACGGAAGGGGAAGTGAACACCACAAGATTCAGCCAAACTACCTCCAAGCCCAAAATCACCTTCTCACCCCCAGTAGCCTCACCGCCGGTAACGGTTATCCGAACTCCACCTCAGCTCCCCATCACCAACACTCATGCTGTCCCTTGGAACTACAATTTCCAAGTTTTTACTCAGGGAGCGTCAAGCAGCACATCCGCTCCTAGCCTGGCCTCGCCTCCGGCACCACCAAAACCATGTTTTGCTCCTCACGAGCATTTCAGGATGACTTATGATGGACCTACCAGCAACATCACTCCCCAAACCAGTTCTCGGCCCGTTATTGTAACAAGATCCTCTCCACCTGAACAAGAAGTCGAGTTTATAACTCGAAGTGGAAGGTGTTACGGGAACGAAGAAAGAGAGAAGAGGAAAGGGAAAGTAAAAATGGGAGAGTCGTCAAAAAACACGGAAGAGGAGGTTGAGAAAGCAGGGGAAGCAGAGCCTGTTGAGCATAGAGAAGAGGAGGAGCTGCTGCTCCAAATAATGAAACAGAGCGAGTATGACGTAGTGGAGCAGTTGAGGAAAACCCCCGCCCGAATATCCCTCTTATCATTGATCCTGAGCTCGGAAGTCCACCGACAAGCCTTACAAAGAATCCTGGATCAAGCCTTTGTGAACCCCGACATTACTCCGGGGCAGTTTGAGAAAATAGTAGGACAAATCCAGGCATCCAGCTCTGTAGCCTTTTCTGAAGAAGAGGTAGATCCCGCAGGCTTAGGGCACAATAAAGCTCTGCATGTAACGGTGAAATGTAAAGGCTGTATAGTGGCCAAGGTCCTCATCGATAACGGATCAGCCCTCAATGTACTGCCTAGCGCTACCTTGGCTAGATTGCCAGTTGACCAATCAGACATACGTCAAAGTGCTATGGTGGTGAGAGCTTTTGACGGAACAAGGAGAGAGGTGCTGGGGGACATTGACTTGCCAATCCAGGTCGGTGCATGTACTTTCAATATCACGCTTCAAGTGATGAACATTGAGCCGCTTACACTATGTTGTTGGGAGGCCGTGGATCCATTCTGCGAATCTTGTTCCTTCGACTTTGCACCGTAAGATCAAATACATTAAGGACGGCAAAATCATCACGGTGAGGCGAAGAGGCCATCTTGGTCACCAAGCGCAATCACTCGCTTATCTGTAAGCAGCAGAGTAGTCATTGGAAAGTTCTTTCCAGGCCCTTGAATTGCAAGATACTGGGAAGGAGGGGGCCATGGCTATGGTGGCCAAAGTAATGTCAAGAAGCGGGTATGAAGAGGGTAAAGGCCTAGGCGCCACATTACAAGGGATTGTCGAGCCTATACCGGCCATTCAGAAGATAGGCCATTGTGGTTTGGGGTATGAGGAGGATGCCCTCGCGGATGGGCGATTCTGGATGAGAAAAATGCTTCGGGATCAGAGATTTGACCAGAAGATGGGAAAGGTGAAAGTAGTCCCGAGAATCACGGAAATCTTCACCAAACCGGTCATTCAACATCCGGCAAGTACAGAAGAATCACCTGATGATCCATCCATAGATGTCATCCAACTGGATTCCTTGTATGAGGCCCTAATTTCACCCATGGCTGAGGAGCAGGAGCTTGACAACTGGACAACGGAGGATATCCCTGTACTCAATTTCGAGTAAAGTACCTCTGGTTATCTACACTTGATCATTTTGTCCATGGTGACAAGTGTAATACTGTAAATGGACCTTTTCTTATGGCATTAATATTAATGAATTAATAGCGCATTTTTAATCCAATACTCTTTTTCTTTCCTTTTTAATTCCATCCTTATAACATGTTCTATTCTTTATTCCTTCAGGACAATTCATCAATTAACACCTAATAATCCAATAGACTCAGGAATCCCTCTGGTTAATTTTGAAATCCCCATAACTGCCATTACTTCAAGTGATTCTGAGGAAGACCTTATAGAGGAAAGCAATGAAAAAGATGAACCCTCCCTCGTGCCTTGTGAAAATGAAACGCGCACAATAAACTTAGGCACGGAAGAAGTAAAAAGGGAACTTAAGGTAGTGGAGAGTGAGGAATTGGGAGATATGATCGGTCTGCTTAAGGAATTTCTCGACGTGTTCTCTTGGAGCTATGATGACATGGTCGGTTTGGACCCTCAGATAGTGACGCACAAGATTCCTTTAATTCGTGAACGATCCGGTGAAGCGTAAATCGAGGAGAATGAATCGATACACCGCTCAAGGTTCGGATGAAGTCAAGAAACAAGATGATGGCGCGGTTCTTTGAAGTGGTCAAATACCCCCAATGTGTGTCTAACGTCGTCCCTTTAATGAAGAAAGACGGGAGAGTCAGGGTGTGCGTTGACTACCGGGATCTTAATAAAGCTAGTTTGAAAGACGATTTCCCTCTCCCCCACATTGATGTGCTAGTTGACAATGCCGCGGGTTTGGGCAGATGTTCGTGTATTGATGGGGCATCAGGGTACAATCAGATCCCAATGGACGAGGAAGACAAGGATAAATCGCTTTATCACCCAATGGGGGTATTCGCTATCGGGTCATGCCTTTCGGGTTGAAAAATGCGGGCTACTTACCAATAGCGCAATGGTCACATTATTCCACGATATGATGCATAAAGAAGTGGAGGTATATGTGGATGATATGATCATCAAATCCGGGAGAAGAGAGCCACGTTCAGTGATAAGGAGGGTGTTTGAAAGACTCAGAAATACCAGATTGAAGCTGAACCTGCTAAGTGCATATTCGAGCTAGATCGGAAAAGCTGTTGGGATTCATAGTAGCGAGAAAGGAATAGAAGTGGACCTGCACAAAGTTCGAGCTATTCAAGAAATGCCGTCCCCAAAAGCAGAAAGGGAGGTGCGATTTTAGGAAAAGTGAACTACATTTCGAGGTTTATTTCTAATCTCACCGCCAAAGTGAGCCTATTTTGATTACTCGGAAGAACAACCCTACCCAATGGGATTCGGATTGTCAAAAGGCTTTCAAACAATCAAGCGATTTGTCAAATCCACGATATTGGTCACTTTGTGTGGCGGGCCTTTGATCCTGCACTGGCGGTCCAACGAATTCTATGGGGTGTGTTTTGGGACAAAGATGATGATACCGGCGAAAGAGAGGGCCATTTATTACCCGAGCAAGAAGTTCAATGATTGTGAGTCGAGGTATTCTTTCTTAGAAAAGACTTGTGCGCGTTAGCTTGACGGCAAATCGCCTTAAGCACTACATGTTGAATCACAAGACATGGCTTATCTCCGTGATGGATCCTATCAAATACGTATTTGAAAGCCCGTTCGTGCGTGGAGGATAGCCAAGTGGCAGGTTATACTCTCCCAATATGACATAGTTTATATGACCCGGAAAGCGGTGAAAGGTAGCGTGATTGCTGACCTCCTAGCAGAAAACCCTATCCCGGATTATGAAGCTCGATTTTGAGTTCACGATGAACATATCAATGAAGTAGACCACGAAGAAGATGAGCCAACCGATGTATGGGAGATGTGTTTTGATGGAGCAACAATTTATCGGAAATGGAATCGGAGTGTACTAGTATCCCAGAAGGAAAGCACTTCCCAATAGCTGCTAAGTTGGGATTTGACTGTACCAACAATGTCGCAGAGTATGAAGCTTGTGTAATGGGTCTACATGCCGCTATAGAGATGAAAATCAGAAAGTTGGTGGTGTACGGAGACTCGGCTCTGATAATCTATCAAGTCAAGGGAGAGTGGCAAACTAAGGATCCCAAGTTGATCCCATATCAGAAGTACTTACTGGAGCTGATCAAGGAATTCGAAGAAATCTCTTTCACTCATCTGAGTAGAGACAAGAATCAATTTGCTGATGCCTTAGCTACTCTAGCTGTTATGGCTCAAATCGAAGAAGGGCAGATGTTTCAGACGTTGAAGATTAAGGTAAAGGATGAGCCAGCCTATTGCTTCATGATTGAAGAAGAGCCCGACGGAAAGCCTTGGTATCATGACATCCAGTCTCATGTAGAACTGCAGAATTCCCTTCAGGGGCAAGCAAAAATGAAAAGAAGATGATTCGGAGGTTAGCATTAGGGTACTTTCCCAGTGGAGAAACCCTATACAAGAGGAGCCCCAACGGAGAATTGTTGAGATGTGTAGATGCAAAGGAAGCAAAGAAAATCCTTTTGAAACTCATGAGGAAATTGTGCCACTCACGCCAATGGACACATGATGGCGAAGCAAATCATGCGACGTGGGTATTTTGGATCACAATGGAAAAGGATTGCATCGAGTATTTCCGAAGTGCCACAAGTGTCAGATTTACGCAGATCCGATAAATGTGCCACCTCACAAGCTGTTCAATCTCGTCTCACCGTGGCCTTTTGCAATGTGGGGCATAGATGTGATTGGTCCCATCAATCCCAAGGCATCCAATGGGCACAGATTCATCCTTGTAGCCATCGACTATTTCTCCAAGTGGGTCGGCGACATCCTATGCTCACATCACGCAGAACACGTTTCTCAAATTCTTGAAGCAATATCATCTGCCGCATGGTCTCCGAATGAAATTGTCACCGATAATGCCAAGAACTTGAATGGTCCAAGATTCGTGAATTATGTGACCAATACAAAATCCGACACCTCAATTCCTCCCCATACCGTCCCGGATGAATGGAGCGGTGGAAGCGCAAACAAAAACCTCAAGAGAATAATCCGGAAAATGACGGTCACATATAGGGATTGGCATGATATGCTTCCTTACGCTCTTCACGCATACCGACTTAGTAAGAACCTCGACCGGGCAACTCCATACTCACCGGTCTACGGGATGGAGGCAGATGCCCATTGAAGTTGAAATTCCGTCCTAAGGATTACGAAGGAATCGAGGATCGATGAGTCGAGAATGGATCCAGATCAAGGTTGGATCGATTGAATTTCTTTGGATGAGAAAAGGTTAACAGCGACATGTCACGGACAATTATACGAGAGAAGAATGGCGGGGCATTTGATAAAAATGTACGCACACGTGAATTCCAACCCGGGACCTAGTCTTCAAGAAAGTCTTTCTTGAACCAAAAAGCGACCCCGGGGCAAGTGGTCACCAACCTATGAGGGACCCTATGTGGTTAAAAAGACATTTTCCGGAGGAGCCTTGATCTTGACCCACATAGACGGTGAAGAATTCCCGAGACCAGTCAATGCCGACACTGTCAAGAGATACTATGCATAAAAAGGGGAAAGGGTGAAAACCCGAAAGGGCATCCAAAAAAAAAAAAAAAAAAAAAAAAAACCTTCTCGGGGTGAAAACCCAAAAGGGCGTCCCAAGAACCAAAGTGGAGAAATAAGGAAGAGGGTATGAAACCGCGAATAGAGAAGAGACCGTTAAGGCATGAGACTCCGGAGAACTCGAAATAATGGCAGTTAAAAGACTTCAAAACTAACCATAAGGAATATGTGAGATCTATCTTTGTACCTTTTCCTCTCCTTTGAAAGTCTATTCTTTCTAATAAAGTTATACTTCATTCCTTCTGTTGTTATTTTCCCCATGCTATCCTTTCTCTTTGTTTAATGCGCTATTAATTAGTTAAAATTTTTGCCATAAGATTTGAATTTGAAAATTGATAACCTCACGTACTTTATTATGAGATTTGCAGGAAATAGCCTTCAAAAAAAAAAAAAAAAAAAAAAAAAAAAAAAAAAAAAAAAAACCTCTAGAGGTGAAAACCCGAAAGGGCGCTTCTGGTCGAATGGACGAAGAGAAAGTGAAAACCTGCAAGGGCGCTCTCCGTAGAGTAAGAAGAAAGTCGGGAATGAAAAAGGGGCATCCGAAAGAATGAGATCATAGGTCAGGTCTTGCAACTCCTCCTCCATTAATCATCCGCCTTCGTTATCTTGTTAAGTACACTTCTTCAGGGAAAGAACTTCATGTGTCAGGGTTAGACTCGCCTTGTAAGTTGATTTTAATTTCCTGCAATTTAAATTTCTGCTATCAACCTCTGGTTCCTTGATCCAAGTTGATTTTAATTTCCTGCAATTCCACCATCAACCTCTGGATCCTTGATCCAAGTTGATTTTAATTTCCTGTAATTTAAATTTCTGCTATCAACCTCTGGTTCCTTGATCCAAGTTGATTTTAATTTCCTACAATTTAAATTTCCACCATCAACCTTTGGATCCTTGATCCAAGTTGATTTTAATTTCCTGCAATTCCACCATCAACCTCTGGTTCCTTGATCTAAGTTGATTTTAATTTCCTGCAATTTAAATTTCTACCATCAACCTCTGGTTCCTTGATCTAAGTTGATTTTAATTTCCTGCAATTTAAATTTCTGCTATCAACCTCTGGTTCCTTGATCCAAGTTGATTTTAATTTCCTGCAATTCCACCATCAACCTCTGGATCCTTGATCCAAGTTGATTTTAATTTCCTGCAATTTAAATTTCTGCTATCAACCTCTGGTTCCTTGATCCAAGTTGATTTTAATTTCCTGCAATTCCACCATCAACCTCTGGATCCTTGATCCAAGTTGATTTTAATTTCCTGCAATTTAAATTTCTGCTATCAACCTCTGGTTCCTTGATCCAAGTTGATTTTAATTTCCTGCAATTTAAATTTCCACCATCAACCTTTGGATCCTTGATCCAAGTTGATTTTAATTTCCTGCAATTCCACCATCAACCTCTGGTTCCTTGATCTAAGTTGATTTTAATTTCCTGCAATTTAAATTTCTACCATCAACCTCTGGTTCCTTGATCTAAGTTGATTTTAATTTCCTGCAATTTAAATTTCTGCTATCAACCTCTGGTTCCTTGATCCAAGTTGATTTTAATTTCCTGCAATTCCACCATCAACCTCTGGATCCTTGATCCAAGTTGATTTTAATTTCCTGCAATTTAAATTTCTGCTATCAACCTCTGGTTCCTTGATCCAAGTTGATTTTAATTTCCTGCAATTCCACCATCAACCTCTGGATCCTTGATCCAAGTTGATTTTAATTTCCTGCAATTTAAATTTCTGCTATCAACCTCTGGTTCCTTGATCCAAGTTGATTTTAATTTCCTGCAATTTAAATTTCTGCTATCAACCTCTGGATCCTTGATCCAAGTTAATTTTAATTTCCTGCAATTTAAATTTCTGCTATCAACCTCTGGTTCCTTGATCCAAGTTGATTTTAATTGCCTGCAATTTAAATTTCTGCTATCAACCTCTGGATCCTTGATCTAAGTTGATTTTAATTTCCTGCAATTCCACCATCAACCTCTGGATCCTTGATCCAAGTTGATTTTAATGTCATGCAATTTACATTCCTGTTATCAACCTCTGGTTTCTGGATCCAAGTTGATTTTAATTTTCTAGGTCATTAACTTAGGTGTGCTTTAGTTCCCTAATTTCAAATACCTAATCGTCCAAAATATGAGTCGGAATCTTTACATAATTCCTATACGGAAATTTTTCCTTTAATTGAAATTATGTAAAGAGGGGCAGCTGTCGACACCATATTTTGGCCGATCCCTAGAATCTATAAAAATATATTTTGTTGAGCAGCTAGTCACGTTTCCAGTCCCTCTTTGATAGGCGGTCACATTTCCGATCTCTCCTCACAGAGAATTGAATCAATGCTAAGTCCTCACATTCATTAAAGCCTCGCCGATCTCTCAAAATCATTTTACCGACCTCTCAAACCCGATGTCGGATTCCCGGACCTGTCAAGAATATTCCTGATCTCTGTTGATAAATGAAATGAACTGGCACTAGATCTTTTCCTACCAGTTTTATTGCCAACCTCCTTTCCGAAAGTTTAAGAGCTAAAGTTTTGGTTCGATTCCGATCTTAAGTGTTCGAGTTAAATTTTCAGTCAAGTTCCGTTCAGCATTTCTCCCCTACCGATCTCATGTTTAAAGTGCTTTCCGATCTCTCATACTTAGATTAATAATCACATTTAGTTTTTGTTTTGCTGTGCTCATACAATCAAATACTCAGACAAATAATGGTTTAAAATTTTCCGATCACAATCATTCATTGAACAAAAGGCATTCCATTTCATGTCATAATTTGTACAAGTTATTCGGCTGGTCGGAGTCTGATCGGCGTCGGAGAAACTGGAAAAATGAGAGAACTTCGAAGTTGTGAGCAGGGGATTGAAAATGGAATGAGAGAACAACTGGCTAACCCTCCCCTATTTATACTAGTCCGAGCATTTAATGCTCGCGAGGTTCTAGGCGGCGCATCGATTGGTGAGACTCGGCGGTGTTCGACACTTCTCTCAAATATCCGAATGTTCAGAGATCGGTTAATTGGAGATCGGCATAATAAGTTAAATATTTTGAATAAAGGATCAGTTAAGTGTCATTCAGGTAAAGAACCAGATCGGATAAACACAGTAGAGATCGGAAAATAATCAATGAAAAAATAAGATGATAACCGACAAAATAAAGTCTTTATTACATCATTTGGGCGATCTCTAGGGATCGGATTACAATAAAGGTCTAGCTACATCATGTGGCCGATCTCTAGAGATCTGATTACATTGAAAAATTACATCATTTGGACGATCTCTAGAGACAGGTGAAAAATCCTATCTGAAGAGGATGATCTAAGGATCAGTATATAACTGATCCCAAGGATACTACCAGGAGATCCATGGATCAGATTATAACTAATTCCAAGCATACTCCCAGGTGTTCCAAGGATCGGTTTATAATCGATCCCAAGGATATTGCCGACGAAGCTTAATCATTGTCGGAACACCCAATGTGGATCGAGAATCGTCGGAACACTCAATGTGATGAGAAGCCGAATGAACTCGGTTGAGCAACTCGAGATCGGTACAACCAAGCCCGCAATACGGATCGGTCAAATCCGGTTCTCTCACCATCGCCGATTAGGACCATCCAATCACCGGATCGTAAATTTTCAATCGAGGAATAGGGAATTCCATCGGAAGAGGATCAAAACCACGATTGTAGCGGAACTTTCCGAAGCAGCTAGAACCAAGAAACAAGGAGAAAGAGAAAAATCGAATGAAGGAAATGCCACTATCAAGAGGTGTATATATAGGGTAAAATGGGCATTTAATGTCGAGTGGAAAACGGCGGGCCTTCGAAAATCGAGATGTAATTAATGCTTGGACCGAATCGGTGATCAAGGGATAAAAGAGATCGGAGATAGGAGATCGCATGAGAGATCGGAATAGGAGCTAGGGGAGGATCGGAAGACAAAAGAATAAGACAAATCCCAATAACCGCCGTCGAATCGAGCCGAGGTAGTTAAAGCGTTGCGACGAGATCTCCACCGCCGCCTAAGAATCGCCGCAATCTTGAGTGCGTGGTATGTCATGTGATCTGTACATCCCAATCTCCACCGTTGATCTCACTTGTAAGGATGAATCCGAACCCTTGGATCAAAAGAGAAGACGACAATACCAGCGTTTTCACTCTCGACCCTCAGATCATTCCGGACAAGAGGATTCAAGACCGTCGGATTAAAAGAGGAAAAGGACAAATATTTTGAGAAGCGATCTCAGCCATTCGTTTTGATTCTCTTTAATTCCTAAACATCCGATCATGTACTTCAAAATCTTGACCCTCCATCTCCCTCAAAATGAATCCTGACCCTTCATGGGGAGCACCCGATTCCTATAAATACCTGCATGAAAAACTGTTCAAGGGACGAAAAAAAAAGGACGGACAAAAAATATAGGCAAGAGGCTGCTATTATCGTGGAGGAACTCTGAAACTTCATTCAGTTTGTTACTCTGCTGTTTTGTAGTGATTAAAAAGACTTTTGAAACTAGTTTTCAGGAGGTTTTTCTTGAAAAAGATTTTGAATATTGGAACTCTACATTTCCAGTTTGTTCATTATCTGGTCATACTCTCATCATCTCTGCTTTCCTTTCCTCTGTTCAAGCTCAACTTCCTTTCACCTGGTTCTTACCCGGTTACCTTTTAGCTAAAGCATCTCTCGGTTTCACGACAGACATCAACTCTCAGGCTGATCAATCCGCCATCACTGTTTACCACTTCACAGTTATTTCAATATATTTGGCTCCTCACAGGTAAGAGTTCACACTACTGTTTACGTTTGTTTCCTGCACTTCCTTTGTTCTTCATACATCTGCAACTTTCTTCAAGGTTATTTTGTACAAGAGAACCCAAGAGAAAATATTGTTATAAGAGTTCATGTTACTGTTTTATTAAGCGTCTACGTTTATTTCCCGCATTTTCCTTGTTCTTCTTACATCTAGACCATTTCTGCACAAGCAATCCCAAAGAAAGTCACTCTCAAATCATTTTTTTAGTGATCAGTTCATTTCATTGATCTCGTCATTTCAAAACCAGTTTTCTAACTCTTTGTAGTATGTAAGTGGTTGGGTAAACGTAGGTAGTCTGCAACTTAGAGGTCTCCTTTAAAAGAGGACACGAATAACACGTCGGGAAGATAGCCGAACTATTAGGCCGACGTAAACGACAATTCGACAAAGATGTCATGAAATGGAATAAGACCAAAGTAAACGAAGCAGTGGATCGGTCATTAATAGATATTGGTAAAATGACTACATGAAAAGGTCGATGAATCAAGTCTAGTGTTCCCCGCTCAGCCACAGGATATCCATAAACCTTATCCCGACATTTTTGAAGGTCGAATTCTTAGTTTTAGGTTCTTAAGACCGTGAGCGTGGTTAAATTTTTAAAGGTCGGAAAAGTCTTTGTCCGAGTCTCATCAAAATAGAAGGGGTCGGAAGAGTCCTTATCCTATCCTTGCCTAAAAGTTTTAAGTAAACTCTTAAAGGAGATCTGAGTAGGGTTCTTATCCGTTCTCCTTCAAAATTTTGATAAACATTAAGTAGGGATCGGAAGAGAGTTCTTATCCGGTCTCAACTCAAAACATTAACGAATAACTCTAAAGGAGATCGGAGGAGGGTTCTTATCCGGTCTCCTCTCAAAATTTTAATAAATAACTTAAAAGAGATCGGAGGAGGATTCTTATCCGGTCTCCCTTCAAAATTTTAATAAACATTAAATAGGGATCGGAGGAGAGTTCTTATCCGGTCTCAACCTCAAATTTTAATAAACATCTGAAAGAGATCGGAGGAGAGTTCTTATCCGGTCTCATCCTCAAAACTTCAAATAAATAACTTAGAAGAGACCGGAGGAGGGTTCTTATCCGGTCTCCCCTCAAAATTTTAATGAACAACTTAAAAAAGATCGGAGGAGAGTTCTTATCCGATTCTCACACCTGTTCACTAAGGTTGTCTCATTTACTTATGTATCTGGGTGATCCAAATTTAGTGAAAAATCAAACATTCCTTCTACCAAAAGGATTAACATTGCCGCCTAAGCCCTTCTAACTAATTTGTAAAGGACGCAGAATTAAATCTACTTACCCTTATTAAGGGACGAGGTGGGGTGCCTAACACCTTCCCCACCCGTTTACGGACCCCGAACTTAGAATCTCTGTTTTGAAGTGGTTTCATTTTTAATTTAACTTCTCAAATGGTTTTCTTTAGTTTCCCTCAAAACTAAGGTGGCGACTCCTCACTCTTTCCCACTTCGGTGAGTGATCGTCCGGGCGACTGCAAAATCCCATTGCGACAGCTACAATTCTTATAAAGACACCAAAGCCCAAAAATGACAAAAACCAAGTCAAATAGCTTGCACAAGTGTGGGTACCAAAACTGCTAGAACTAAAAGTGATCTAAAATTAACTAAATTTTGCACAAAAGTTGCAATATGTCCAGCTTTAGCAAATAGAACATATCTTGGTCTATATAACTCAGAATAACATGAAATTTAGCCCAGAGTGCAATAAGACAATGAGCTATCATTTTTATGAAGACACCAAAGCCCAGAAATGACCAGAACTAAGTCAAATAGCTTGCACAAATTCGGGCACCAAAACTGCCATAACTAAAACTGACCTAAAATTGACCAAATTTTGCATTAAAGGTACAATCTGTCCAGCTTTAGTAAATTGACCATATCTTTGTCTATATAACTCAGAATGACTTGAAATTTTGTCTAGCGTGCAATAAGACAAAGAGCTACAATTCTTATGAAGACACCAAAGCACAGAAATGACCAGAACCAAGTCAAATAGCTCGCACAAGTTCGGGTACCAAAAGTACTAGAATTAAAAGTGACCTAAAATTGACCAAATTTTGCACTAAAGGTGCAATCTGTCCAGCATTAGTAAATTGATGATATCTTGGTCTATATAACTCAGAAGGAGCTGAAATTTTACCTAGAGTGCAATAAGACAAAGCGCTATAATTCTTATGAAGACACTAAAGCCCAGAAATGACCAGAACCAAGTCAAATAGCTTGCACAAGTTCGGGTACCAAAGCTGCAAGAACTAAAAGTGACGTAAAATTGACCAAATTTTGCACTAAAGGTGCAATCTGTCCAGCTTTAGTAAATTGACCATATCTTGGTCTATACAACTCACAATGACCTGAAATTTTACCCAGAGTGCAATAAGACAAAGAGCTATAATTCTTATGAAGACACCAAAGCTCAGAAATGACCAGAACCAAGTTAAATAGCTTGCACAAGTTCGGGTACGAAATCTACCAAAACTAAAAGTGACGTAAAATTGACCAAATTTAGCACTAAAGATGCAATCTGTCCAGCTTTAGTAAATTGACCATAGCTTGGTCTATACAACACAGAATGACCTGAAATTTTACCCAGAGAGCAACAAGACAAAGAGCAATAATTCTTATGAAGACATCAAAGCGAGAAAAGGCAAAAACCAAGTTAAATAGCTTGCACAAGTTCTGGTACCAAAAGCGCGGATCTGAAAGTGTCCAAAAATTGACCAAATTTTGCAGTAAAGGTGCAATCTGTCCAACTTTAGTTAATTGACTATATCATGGTCTATATAACTCAGAATGACCTGAAATTTTGCCTAGAGTGCAATAAGACATAGAGTTACAACTCTTGTGAAGAAACCAAAGGCCAGAAATGACCAGAACCAAGTCAAATAGCTTCCACAAGTTCGGGTACCAAAACTACCATAACTAAAAGTGACATAAAATTAACCAAATTTTGCACTAAAGGTGCAATCTGTCCAGCATTAGTAAATTAATGATATCTTAGCCTATATAACTCAGAAGGAGCTGAAATTTTGCCCATAGTGCAATAAGACAAAGAGCTACAATTCTTTTAAAGACACCAAAGCCCAGAAATGGCCAGAACCAAGTCAAATAGCTTGCACAACTTCGAATACTAAAACTGCCAGAACTAAAAGTGACCTAAAATTGACTAAATTTTGCACTAAAGGTGCAAACTGTCTAGCTTTAGCAAATTGAACATATCTTGGTCTATATAACTCATAACAACCTGAAATTTAGCCCATAGTGCTATAAGACAAAGAGCTATAATTTTTATGAAGACACCAAAGCCCAAAAATGACCAGAACCAAGTCAAATAGCTTGCACAAATTCAGGTACCAAAACTGCCATAACTAAAAGTGACCTAAAATTGACCAAATTTTGCACAAAAGGTGCAATCTGTCCAGCTTTAGTAAAATGACCGTATCTTGGTCTATATAACTCAGAATGACCTGAAATTTTGCCCAGAGTACAATAAGACAAAGAGCTACAATTCTTATGAAGACACCAAAGCCCAGAAATGACCAGAACCAAGTCAAATAGCTTGCACAATTTCGGGTACCAAAACTACCAGAACTAAAATTAACTTAATAGTGACCAAATTTTGCACTGAACGTGCAATATGTCCAGCATTAGTAAATTGACCATATCTTGGTCTATAGAACTCAGAATGACCTGAAATTTTACCCAGAGTGCAATAAGACATAGAGCTATAATTCTTATGAAGACACCAAAGCCCAGAAATGACAAGAACCAAGTTAAATAGCTTGCACAAATTTGGGTACCAAAACTGCCAGAACTGAAAGTGTCCTAAAATTGACCAAATTTTGCACTAAAGGTGCAATCTGTCCAGCTTTAGTTAATTGACTATATCTGGGTCTATATAACTCAGAATGACCTGAAATTTTACCAAGAGTGCAATAAGACAAAGAGCTACAATTCTTATAAAGACAGCAAAGCCCAGAAATGGCCAGAACCAAGTCAAATAGCTTGCACAAGTTTGGGTACCAAAACTGCCAGAACTAAAAGTGACCTAAAATTGATCAAATTTTGCAGCAAATGTGCAATCTATCCAGCTTTAGTAAATTATCCATATCTTGGTTTATACAGCTCAGAATGACCTGAAATTTTGCACAGAGTGTAATAAGACATAGAGCTACAATTCTTATGAAGAAACCAAAGGCCAGAAATGACCAGAACCAAGCCAAATAGCTTGCACAAGTTCGGGTACCAAAACTACCATAATTAAAAGTAACCTAAAATTGACCAATTTTTGCACTAAAGGTGCAATCTGTCCAGCATTAGTATATTGATGATATCTTGGTCTATATAACTCAGAAGGAGCTGAAATTTTACCCCGAGTGCAATAAGACAAAGAGCTACAATTCTTATAAAGGCATCAAAGCTTAGAAATGACCAGAACCAAGTCAAATAGCTTGCACAAGTTCGGGTACCAAAGCTACCAGAACTAAAAGTGACGTAAAATTGAATAAATTTTGCACCAAAGGTGCAATCTGTCTAGCTTTAGCAAATTGAACATATCTTGGTCTATATAACTCAGAATAACCTAAAATTTAGCCTGGAGTACAATAAGACAAAGAGCTATAATTTTTATGAAGACACCAAAGTCCAGAAAATGACCAGAACCAAGTCAAATAGCTTTCACAAATTCGGGTACCAAAACTGCCATAACTAAAAGTGACCTAAAATTGACCAAATTTTGCAGTAAAGGTGCAATCTGTCCAGCTTTAGTAAATTGACCATATCTTGGTCTATATAACTCTGAATGACTTGAAATTTTGCCCAGCGTGCAATAAGACAAAGAGCTACAATTCTTATGAAGACACCAAAGCCCAGAAATGACTAGAACCAAGTCAAATAGCTCGCAAAGTTCGGGTACCAAAAGTACTAGAATTAAAAGTGACCTAAAATTGACCAAATTTTGCACTAGAGGGGCAATCTGTCTAGCGTTAGTAAATTGATGATATCTTGGTCTATATAACTCAGAATGACCTGAAATTTTGCCCAGAGTGCAATAAGAGAAAGAGCTACAATTCTTATAAAGGCACTAAAGCTCAGAAATGACCAGAACCAAGTCAAATAGCTTGCACAAGTTCGGGTACCAAAGCTGCCAGAACTAAAAGCGACGTAAAATTGACCAAATTTTGCACTAAAGGTGCAATCTGTCCAGCTTTAGTAAATTGACCATATCTTGGTCTATACAACTCAGAATGACCTGAAATTTTACCCAGAGTGCAACAAGACAAAGAGCTATAATTCGTATGAAGACACTAAAGCCCAGAAATGACCAGAACCAAGTTAAATAGCTTGCACAAGTTCTGGTACCAAAACTGCCAGAACTGAAAGTGTCCTAAAATTGACCAAATTTTGCACTAAAGGTGCAATCTGTCCAACTTTAGTTAATTGACTATATCTTGGTTTATATAACTCAGAATGACCTGAAATTTTGCCCAGAGTGCAATAAGACAAAGAGCTACAATTCTTATACAGACAGCAAAGCCCAAAAATGACCAGAACCAAGTTAAATAGCTTGCACAAGTTCGGGTACCAAAACTGCTAGAACTAAAAGTGACCTAAAATTGACCAAATTTTGCAACAAATGTGCAATCTATCCAGCTTTAGTAAATTGTCCATATTTTGGTTTATACAGCTCAGAATGACCTGAAATTTTGCCCAGAGTGCAATAAGACATAGAGCTACAATTCTTATGAAGAAACCAAAGGCCAGAAATGACCGAAACCAAGTCAAATAGCTTGCACAAGTTCGGCTACCAAAACTTCCATAACTAAAAGTGACCTAAAATTGACCAAATTTTGCACTAAAGGTGCAATCTGTCCAACATTAGTAAATTGATGATATCTTGGTCTATATAACTCAGAAGGAGCTGAAATTTTGCCCAGAGTGCAATAAGACAAAGAGCTACAATTCTTATTAAGACACCAAAGCCCAGAAAAAACCAAAACCAAGTCAAATAGCTTGCACAAGTTTGGGTACCAAAACTGCCAGAACTAAAAGTGACCTAAAATTGACTAAATTTTGCACTAAATGTGCAATCTGTCCTGCTTTAGCAAATTGAACATATGTTGGTCTATATAACTCAGAATAACCTGAAATTTAGCCTAGAGTGCAATAAGACGAAGAGCTATAATTATTATGAAGACACAAAAGCCAAGAAATGACCAGAACAAAGTCAAATAGCTTGCACAAATTCGGGTACCAAAACTGCCATAACTAAAAGTGACCTAAAATTGACCAAATTTTGCAGTAAAGGTGCAATCTGTCCAGCTTTAGTAAATTGACCATATCTTGGTCTATATAACTCAGAATGACTTGAAATTTTGCCCAGCGTGCAATAAGACAAAGAGCTACAATTCTTATGAAGACACCAAAGCCCAGAAATGACCAGAACCAAGTCAAATAGCTCGCAAAGTTCGGGTACCAAAAGTACTAGAATTAAAAGTGACCTAAAATTGACCAAATTTTGCACTAGAGGGGCAATCTATCTAGCATTAGTAAATTGATGATATCTTGGTCTATATAACTCAGAATGAGCTGAAATTTTGCCCAGAGTGCAATAAGAGAAAGAGCTACAATTCTTATAAAGGCACTAAAGCTCAGAAATGACCAGAACCAAGTCAAATAGCTTGCACAAGTTCGGGTACCAAAGCTGCCAGAACTAAAAGCGACGTAAAATTGACCAAATTTTGCACTAAAGGTGCAATCTGTCCAGCTTTAGTAAATTGACCATATCTTGGTCTATACAACTCAGAATGACCTGAAATTTTACCCAGAGTGCAACAAGACAAAGAGCTATAATTCTTATGAAGACACTAAAGCCCAGAAATGACCAGAACCAAGTTAAATAGCTTGCACAAGTTCTGGTACCAAAACTGCCAGAACTGAAAGTGTCCTAAAATTGACCAAATTTTGCACTAAAGGTGCAATCTGTCCAACTTTAGTTAATTGACTATATCTTGGTTTATATAACTCAGAATGACCTGAAATTTTGCCCAGAGTGCAATAAGACAAAGAGCTACAATTCTTATAAAGACAGCAAAGCCCAAAAAAGACCAGAACCAAGTTAAATAGCTTGCACATGTTCGGGTACCAAAACTGCTAGAACTAAAAGTGACCTAAAATTGACCAAATTTTGCAACAAATGTGCAATCTATCCAGCTTTAGTAAATTGTCCATATTTTGGTTTATACAGCTTAGAATGACCTGAAATTTTGCCCAGAGTGCAATAAGACATAGAGCTACAATTCTTATGAAGAAACCAAAGGCCAGAAATGACCGAAACCAAGTCAAATAGCTTGCACAAGTTCGGCTACCAAAACTTCCATAACTAAAAGTGACCTAAAATTGACCAAATTTTGCACTAAAGGTGCAATCTGTCCAGCTTTAGTAAATTGACCATATCTTGGTCTATACAACTCAGAATGACCTGAAATTTTACCCAGAGTGCAACAAGACAAAGAGCTATAATTCTTATGAGGACACTAAAGCCCAGAAATGACCAGAACCAAGTTAAATAGCTTGCACAAGTTCTGGTACCAAAACTGCTAGAACTGAAAGTGTCCTAAGATTGACCAAATTTTGCACTAAATGTGCAATCTGTCCAACTTTAGTTAATTGACTATATCTTGGTTTATATAACTCAGAATGACCTGAAATTTTGCCCAGAGTGCAATAAGACAAAGAGCTACAATTCTTATACAGACAGCAAAGCCCAAAAATGACCAGAACCAAGTTAAATAGCTTGCACAAGTTCGGGTACCAAAACTGCTAGAACTAAAAGTGACCTAAAATTGACCAAATTTTGCAACAAATGTGCAATCTATCCAGCTTTAGTAAATTGTCCATATTTTGGTTTATACAGCTCAGAATGACCTGAAATTTTGCCCAGAGTGCAATAAGACATAGAGCTACAATTCTTATGAAGAAACCAAAGGCCAGAAATGACCGAAACCAAGTCAAATAGCTTGCACAAGTTCGGCTACCAAAACTTCCATAACTAAAAGTGACCTAAAATTGACCAAATTTTGCACTAAAGGTGCAATCTGTCCAACATTAGTAAATTGATGATATCTTGGTCTATATAACTCAGAAGGAGCTGAAATTTTGCCCAGAGTGCAATAAGACAAAGAGCTACAATTCTTATTAAGACACCAAAGCCCAGAAAAAACCAAAACCAAGTCAAATAGCTTGCACAAGTTTGGGTACCAAAACTGCCAGAACTAAAAGTGACCTAAAATTGACTAAATTTTGCACTAAATGTGCAATCTGTCCAGCTTTAGCAAATTGAACATATCTTGGTCTATATAACTCAGAATAACCTGAAATTTAGCCTAGAGTGCAATAAGACGAAGAGCTATAATTTTTATGAAGACACAAAAGCCCAGAAATGACCAGAACAAAGTCAAATAGCTTGCACAAATTCGGGTACCAAAACTGCCATAACTAAAAGTGACCTAAAATTGACCAAATTTTGCAGTAAAGTTACAATCTGCCCAGCTTTAGTAAATTGACCATATCTTGGTCTATATAACTCAGAATGACTTGAAATTTTGCCCAGCGTGCAATAAGACAAAGAGCTACAACTCTTATGAAGATGCCAAAGCCCAGAAATGACCAGAACCAAGTCAAATAGGTCGCACAAGTTCGGGTACCAAAACTACTAGAATTAAAAGTGACCTAAAATTGACCAAATTTTGCACTAAAGGTGCAATTTGTCCAGCATTAGTAAATTGATGATATCTTGGTCTATATAACTCAGAAGGAGCTGAAATTTTACCCAGAGTGCAATAAGACAAAGAGCTACAATTCTTATAAAGGCACCAAAGCCCAAAAATGACCAGAACCAAGTCAAATAGCTTGCACAAGTTCGGGTACCAAAGCTGCCAGAACTAAAAGTGACGTAAAATTGACCAAATTTTGCACTAAAGGTGCAATTTGTCCAGCTTTAGTAAATTGACCATATCTTGGTCTATAGAACACAGAATGACCTGAAATTTTACCCAGAGTGCAACAAGACAAAGAGCTATAATTCTTATGAAGACAGCAAAGCCCAGAAATGACCAGAACCAAGTTAAATAGCTTGCACAAGTTCGGGTACAAAAACTGCCAGAACTAAAAGTGACCTAAAATTGACCAAATTTTGCAGCAAATGTGCAATCTATCCAGCTTTAGTAGATTGTCCATATCTTGGTTTATACAGCTCAGAATGTCCTGAAATTTTACCCAGAGTGCAATAAGACATAGAGCTACAATTCTTATGAAGAAACCAAAGGCCAGAAATGACCAAAACCAAGCCAAATAGCTTGCACAAGTTCGGGTACCAAAACTACCACAACTAAAAGTAACCTAAAATTAGCCAAATTTTGCACTAAAGGTGCAATCTGTCCAGCATTAGTAAATTGATGATATCTTGGTCTATATAACTTTGAAGGAGCTGAAATTTTGCCCAGAGTGCAATACGACAAAGAGCTACAATTCTTATGAAGACACCAAAGCCCAAAAATGACAAAAACCAAGTCAAATAGCTTGCACAAGTGTGGGTACCAAAACTGCCAGAACTAAAAGTGACCTAAAATTGACTAAATTTTGCACTAAAGTTGCAATCTGTCCAGCTTTAGCAAATAGAACATATCTTGGTCTATATAACTCAGAATAACATGAAATTTAGCACAGAGTGCAATAAGACAATGAGCTATCATTTTTATGAAGACACCAAAGCCCAGAAATGACCAGAACTAAGTCAAATAGCTTGCACAAATTCGGGCACCAAAACTGCCATAACTAAAACTGACCTAAAATTGACCAAATTTTGCATTAAAGGTACAATCTGTCCAGCTTTAGTAAATTGACCATATCTTTGTCTATATAACTCAGAATGACTTGAAATTTTGCCTAGCGTGCAATAAGACAAAGAGCTACAATTCTTATGAAGACACCAAAGCATAGAAATGACCAGAACCAAGTCAAATAGCTCGCACAAGTTCGGGTACCAAAACTACCAGAATTAAAAGTGACCTAAAATTGACCAAATTTTGCACTAAAGGTGCAATCTGTCCAGCATTAGTAAATTGATGATATCTTGGTCTATATAACTCAGAAGGAGCTAAAATTTTACCTAGAGTGCAATAAGACAAAGCGCTATAATTCTTATGAAGACACTAAAGCCCAGAAATGACCAGAACCAAGTCAAATAGCTTGCACAAGTTCGGGTACCAAAGCTGCAAGAACTAAAAGTGACGTAAAATTGACCAAATTTTGCACTAAAGGTGCAATCTGTCCAGCTTTAGTAAATTGACCATATCTTGGTCTATACAACTCACAATGACCTGAAATTTTACCCAGAGTGCAATAAGACAAAGAGCTATAATTCTTATGAAGACACCAAAGCTCAGAAATGACCAGAACCAAGTTAAATAGCTTGCACAAGTTCGGGTACGAAATCTACCAAAACTAAAAGTGACGTAAAATTGACCAAATTTAGCACTAAAGATGCAATCTGTCCAGCTTTAGTAAATTGACCATATCTTGGTCTATACAACACAGAATGACCTAAAATTTTACCCAGAGAGCAACAAGACAAAGAGCTATAATTCTTATGAAGACATCAAAGCGAGAAAAGGCAAAAACCAAGTTAAATAGCTTGCACAAGTTCTGGTACCAAAACTGCCAGAACTGAAAGTGTCCAAAAATTGACCAAATTTTGCAGTAAAGGTGCAATCTGTCCAACTTTAGTTAATTGACTATATCATGGTCTATATAACTCAGAATGACCTGAAATTTTGCCTAGAGTGCAATAAGACATAGAGTTACAACTCTTGTGAAGAAACCAAAGGCCAGAAATGACCAGAACCAAGTCAAATAGCTTCCACAAGTTTGGGTACCAAAACTACCATAACTAAAAGTGACCTAAAATTAACCAAATTTTGCACTAAAGGTGCAATCTGTCCAGCATTAGTAAATTAATGATATCTTAGCCTATATAACTCAGAAGGAGCTGAAATTTTGCCCATAGTGCAATAAGACAAAGAGCTACAATTCTTTTAAAGACACCAAAGCCCAGAAATGGCCAGAACCAAGTCAAATAGCTTGCACAACTTCGAATACTAAAACTGCCAGAACTAAAAGTGACCTAAAATTGACTAAATTTTGCACTAAAGGTGCAAACTGTCTAGCTTTAGCAAATTGAACATATCTTGGTCTATATAACTCATAACAACCTGAAATTTAGCCCATAGTGCAATAAGACAAAGAGCTATAATTTTTATGAAGACACCAAAGCCCAAAAATGACCAGAACCAAGTCAAATAGCTTGCACAAATTCAGGTACCAAAACTGCCATAACTAAAAGTGACCTAAAATTGACCAAATTTTGCACAAAAGGTGCAATCTGTCCAGCTTTAGTAAAATGACCGTATCTTGGTCTATATAACTCAGAATGACCAGAAATTTTGCCCAGAGTACAATAAGACAAAGAGCTACAATTCTTATGAAGACACCAAAGCCCAGAAATGACCAGAACCAAGTCAAATAGCTTGCACAATTTCGGTTACCAAAACTACCAGAACTAAAATTAACTTAATAGTGACCAAATTTTGCACTGAACGTGCAATATGTCCAGCATTAGTAAATTGACCATATCTTGGTCTATAGAACTCAGAATGACCTGAAATTTTACCCAGAGTGCGATAAGAACAAAGAGCTATAATTCTTATGAAGACACCAAAGCCCAGAAATGACAAGAACCAAGTTAAATAGCTTGCACAAGTTTGGGTACCAAAGCGCGAATCGAAAGTGTCCTAAAATTGACCAAATTTTGCACTAAAGGTGCAATCTGTCCAGCTTTAGTTAATTGACTATATCTGGGTCTATATAACTCAGAATGACCTGAAATTTTACCAGGAGTGCAATAAGACAAAGAGTTACAATTCTTATAAAGACAACAAAGCCCAGAAATGGCCAGAACCAAGTCAAATAGCTTGCACAAGTTTGGGTACCAAAACTGCCAGAACTAAAAGTGACCTAAAATTGATCAAATTTTGCAGCAAATGTGCAATCTATCCAGCTTTAGTAAATTATCCATATCTTGGTTTATACAGCTCAGAATGACCTGAAATTTTGCACAGAGTGTAATAAGACATAGAGCTACAATTCTTATGAAGAAACCAAAGGCCAGAAATGACCAGAACCAAGTCAAATAGCTTGCACAAGTTCGGGTACCAAAACTACCATAACTAAAAGTAACCTAAAATTGACCAATTTTTGCACTAAAGGTGCAATCTGTCCAGCATTAGTATATTGATGATATCTTGGTCTATATAACTCAGAAGGAGCTGAAATTTTACCCCGAGTGCAATAAGACAAAGAGCTACAATTCTTATAAAGGCACCAAAGCTTAGAAATGACCAGAACAAAGTCAAATAGCTTGCACAAGTTCGGGTACCAAAGCTACCAGAACTAAAAGTGACGTAAAATTGACTAAACTTTGCACCAAAGGTGCAATCTGTCTAGCTTTAGCAAATTGAACATATCTTGGTCTATATAACTCAGAATAACCTAAAATTTAGCCTGGAGTACAATAAGACAAAGAGCTATAATTTTTATGAAGACACCAAAGTCCAGAAAATGACCAGAACCAAGTCAAATAGCTTGCACAAATTCGGGTACCAAAACTGCCATAACTAAAAGTGACCTAAAATTGACCAAATTTTGCAGTAAAGGTGCAATCTGTCCAGCTTTAGTAAATTGACCATATCTTGGTCTATATAACTATAAAGGACTTGAAATTTTGCCCAGCGTGCAATAAGACAAAGAGCTACAATTCTTATGAAGACACCAAAGCCCAGAAATGACCAGAACCAAGTCAAATAGCTTGCAAAGTTCGGGTACCAAAAGTACTAGAATTAAAAGTGACCTAAAATTGACCAAATTTTGCACTAGAGGGGCAATCTGTCTAGCATTAGTAAATTGATGATATCTTGGTCTATATAACTCAGAATGAGCTGAAATTTTGCCCAGAGTGCAATAAGAGAAAGAGCTACAATTCTTATAAAGGCACTAAAGCTCAGAAATGACCAGAACCAAGTCAAATAGCTTGCACAAGTTCGGGTACCAAAGCTGCCAGAACTAAAAGCGACGTAAAATTGACCAAATTTTGCACTAAAGGTGCAATCTGTCCAGCTTTAGTAAATTGACCATATCTTGGTCTATACAACTCAGAATGACCTGAAATTTTACCCAGAGTGCAACAAGACAAAGAGCTATAATTCTTATGAAGACACTAAAGCCCAGAAATGACCAGAACCAAGTTAAATAGCTTGCACAAGTTCTGGTACCAAAACTGCCAGAACTGAAAGTGTCCTAAAATTGACCAAATTTTGCACTAAAGGTGCAATCTGTCCAACTTTAGTTAATTGACTATATCTTGGTTTATATAACTCAGAATGACCTGAAATTTTGCCCAGAGTGCAATAAGACAAAGAGCTACAATTCTTATACAGACAGCAAAGCCCAAAAATGACCAGAACCAAGTTAAATAGCTTGCACAAGTTCGGGTACCAAAACTGCTAGAACTAAAAGTGACCTAAAATTGACCAAATTTTGCAACAAATGTGCAATCTATCCAGCTTTAGTAAATTGTCCATATTTTGGTTTATACAGCTCAGAATGACCTGAAATTTTGCCCAGAGTGCAATAAGACATAGAGCTACAATTCTTATGAAGAAACCACAGGCCAGAAATGACCGAAACCAAGTCAAATAGCTTGCACAAGTTCGGCTACCAAAACTTCCATAACTACAAGTGACCTAAAATTGACCAAATTTTGCACTAAAGGTGCAATCTGTCCAACATTAGTAAATTGATGATATCTTGGTCTATATAACTTAGAAGGAGCTGAAATTTTGCCCAGAGTGCAATAAGAGAAAGAGCAACAATTCTTATTAAGACACCAAAGCCCAGAAAAAACCAAAACCAAGTCAAATAGCTTGCACAAGTTTGGGTACCAAAACTGCCAGAACTAAAAGTGACCTAAAATTGACTAAATTTTGCACTAAATGTGCAATCTGTCCAGCTTTAGCAAATTGAACATATCTTGGTCTATATAACTCAGAATAACCTGAAATTTAGCCTAGAGTGCAATAAGACGAAGAGCTATAATTTTTATGAAGACACAAAAGCCCAGAAATGACCAGAACAAAGTCAAATAGCTTGCACAAATTCGGGTACCAAAACTGCCATAACTAAAAGTGACCTAAAATTGACCAAATTTTGCAGTAAAGTTACAATCTGCCCAGCTTTAGTAAATTGACCATATCTTGGTCTATATAACTCAGAATGACTTGAAATTTTGCCCAGCGTGCAATAAGACAAAGAGCTACAACTCTTATGAAGACGCCAAAGCCCAGAAATGACCAGAACCAAGTCAAATAGCTCGCACAAGTTCGGGTACCAAAACTACTAGAATTAAAAGTGACCTAAAATTGACCAAATTTTGCACTAAAGGTGCAATTTGTCCAGCATTAGTAAATTGATGATATCTTGGTCTATATAACTCAGAAGGAGCTGAAATTTTGCCCACAGTGCAATAAGACAAAGAGCTACAATTCTTATAAAGGCACCAAAGCCCAGAAATGACCAGAACCAAGTCAAATAGCTTGCACCGGTTCGGGTACCAAAGCTGCCAGAACTAAAAGTGACGTAAAATTGACCAAATTTTGCACTAAAGGTGCAATTTGTCCAGCTTTAGTAAATTGACCATATCTTGGTCTATACAACACAAAATGACCTGAAATTTTACCCAGAGTGCAACAAGACAAAGAGCTATAATTCTTATGAAGACAGCAAAGCCCAGAAATGACCAGAACCAAGTTAAATAGCTTGCACAAATTCGGGTACAAAAACTGCCAGAACTAAAAGTGACCTAAAATTGACCAAATTTTGCAGCAAATGTGCAATCTATCCAGCTTTAGTAGATTGTCCATATCTTGGTTTATACAGCTCAGAATGTCCTGAAATTTTGCCCAGAGTGCAATAAGACATAGAGCTACAATTCTTATGAAGAAACCAAAGGCCAGAAATGACCAAAACCAAGCCAAATAGCTTGCACAAGTTTGGGTACCAAAACTACCACAACTAAAAGTAACCTAAAATTAGCCAAATTTTGCACTAAAGGTGCAATCTGTCCAGCATTAGTAAATTGATGATATCTTGGTCTATATAACTCAGAAGGAGCTGAAATTTTGCCCAGAGTGCAATACGACAAAGAGCTACAATTCTTATAAAGACACCATAGCCCAAAAATGACCAAAACCAAGTCAAATAGCTTGCACAAGTGTGGGTACCAAAACTGCCAGAGCTAAAAGTGACCTAAAATTGACTAAATTTTGCACTAAAGTTGCAATCTGTCCAGCTTTAGCAAATAGAACATATCTTGGTCTATATAACTCAGAATAACATGAAATTTAGCCCAGAGTGCAATGAGACAATGAGCTATCTTTTTTATGAAGACACCAAAGCCCAGAAATGACCAGAACTAAGTCAAATAGCTTGCACAAATTCGGGCACCAAAACTGCCATAACTAAAACTGACCTAAAATTGGCCAAATTTTGCATTAAAGGTACAATCTGTCCAGCTTTAGTAAATTGACCATATCTTTGTCTATATAACTCAGAATGACTTGAAATTTTGCCTAGCGTGCAATAAGACAAAGAGCTACAATTCTTATGAAGACACCAAAGCACAGAAATGACCAGAACCAAGTCAAATAGCTCGCACAAGTTCGGATACCAAAACTACCAGAATTAAAAGTGACCTAAAATTGACCAAATTTTGCACTAAAGGTGCAATCTGTCCAGCATTAGTAAATTGATGATATCTTGGTCTATATAACTCAGAAGGAGCTGAAATTTTACCCAGAGTGCAATAAGACAAAGCGCTATAATTCTTATGAAGACACTAAAGCCCAGAAATGACCAGAACCAAGTCAAATAGCTTGCACAAGTTCGGGTACCAAAGCTGCAAGAACTAAAAGTGACGTAAAATTGACCAAATTTTGCACTAAAGGTGCAATCTGTCCAGCTTTAGTAAATTGACCATATCTTGGTCTATACAACTCACAATGACCTGAAATTTTACCCAGAGTGCAATAAGACAAAGAGCTATAATTCTTATGAAGACACCAAAGCTCAGAAATGACCAGAACCAAGTTAAATAGCTTGCACAAGTTCGGGTACCAAAACTGCCAGAACTGAAAGTGTCCTAAAATTGACCAAATTTTGCACTAAAGGTGCAATCTGCCCAACTTTAGTTAATTGACTATATCTTGGTCTATATAACTCAGATTGACCTTGAATTTTGCCCAGAGTGCAATAAGACAAAGAGCTACAGTTCTTATAAAGACAGCAAAGCCCAGAAATGACCAGAACCAAGTTAAACAGCTTGCACACATTTTTGGCGCCAAAACTGCTAGAACTGAAAGTGTCCTAAAATTGACCAAATTTTGCACTAAAGGTGTAATCTGTCCAACTTTATTTAATTGACTATATCTTGGTCTATATAACTCAGAATGACCTGAAAATTTGCCCAGAGTGCAATAAGACAAGGAGCTACAATTCTTATTAAGACAGCAAAGCCCAGAAATGATCAGAACCAAGTTAAATAGCTTGCACAAGTTCGGGTACCAAAACTGCCAGAACTAAAAGTGACCTAAAGTTGACCAAAATTTGTAGCAAATGTGCAATCTATCCAGCTTTAGTAAATTGTCTATATCTTGGTTTATACAGCTCGAATGTCTTGAAATTTTGCCCAGAGTGCAATAAGACATAGAACTACAATTCTTATGAAGAAACCAAAGGCCAGAAATGACAAAAACCAAGTCAAATAGCTTGCACAAGTTCGGGTACCAAAACTACCATAACTAAAAGTGACCTAAAATTGACCAAATTTTGCACTAAATGTGCAATCTGTCCAGCATTAGTAAATTGATGATATCTTGGTCTATATAACTCAGAAAAAGCTGAAAATTTGCCCAGAGTGCAATAAGACAAAGAGCTACAATTCTTATAAAAACAGCAAAGCCCAAAAATGACTAAAACCAAGTTAAATAGCTTGCACAAGTTCGGGTACCAAAACTGCCAGAATAAAAATTGACCTAAAGTTGACCAAAATTTGTAGCAAATGTGCAATCTATCCAGCTTTAGTAAATTGTCCATATCTTGGTTTATACAGCTCGAATGTCTTGAAATTTTGCCTAGAGTGCAATAAGACATAGAACTACAATTCTTATGAGGAAACCAAAGGCCAGAAATGACCAAAACCAAGTCAAATAGCTTGCACAAGTTTGGGTACCAAAACTGCCTGAACAAAAAGTGACCTAAAATTGACTAAATTTTGCACTCAAGGTGCAATCTGTCCAGCTTTAGCAAATTGAACATATCTTGGACTATATAACTCAGAATAACCTGAAATTTAGCCCAGAGTGAAATAAGACAAAGAGCTATAATTTTTATGCAGACACCAAAGCCCAGAAATGACCAGAACTAAGTCAAATAGCTTGCACAAATTCGGGTACCAAAACTGCAATGACTAAAAGTGACCTAAAATTGACCAAATTTTGTAGTAAAGGTACAAACTGTCCAGCTTTAGTAAATTGACCATATCTTGGTCTATACAACTCAGAATGACCTGAAATTTTACCCAGAGTGCAATAAGACAAAGAGCTATAATTCTTATGAAGACGCCAAAGCCCAGAAATGACCAGAACCAAGTTAAATAGCTTGCACAAGTTCGGATACCAAAACTGCCAGAACTGAAAGTGTCCTAAAATTGACCAAATTTTGCACTAAAGGTGCAATCTGTCCAGCTTTAGTAAATTGACCATATCTTGGTCTATACAACACAGAATGACCTGAAATTTTACCCAGAGTGCAACAAGACAAAGAGCTATAATTCTTATGAAGACACCAAAGCCCATAAAAGACAAGAACCAAGTTAAATAGCTTGCACAAGTTCTGGTACCAAAACTGCCAGAACTGAAAGTGTCCTAAAATTGACCAAATTTTGCACTAAAGGTGTAATCTGTCCAACTTTAGTTAATTGACCATATCATGGTCTATATAACTCAGAATGACCTGAAATTTTGCCCAGAGTGCAATAAGACAAGGAGCTACAATTCTTATTAAGACAGCAAAGCCCAGAAATGGCCAGAACCAAGTTAAATAGCTTGCACAAGTTCGAGTACCAAAACTGCCAGAACTAAAAGTGACCTAAAGTTGACCAAAATTTGTAGCAAATGTGCAATCTATCCAGCTTTAGTAAATTGTCCATATCTTGGTTTATACAGCTCGAATGTCTTGAAATTTTGCCCAGAGTGCAATAAGACATAGAACTACAATTCTTATGAAGAAACCAAAGGCCAGAAATGACCAAAACCAAGTCAAATAGCTTGCACAAGTTCGGGTACCAAAACTACCATAACTAAAAGTGACCTAAAATCAGCCAAATTTTGCACTAAAGGTGCAATCTGTCCAGCATTAGTAAATTGATGATATCTTGGTCTATATAACTCAGAAAAAGCTGAAAATTTGCCCAGAGTGCAATAAGACAAAGAGCTACAATTCTTATAAAAACAGCAAAGCCCAAAAATGACCAGAACCAAGTTAAATAGCTTGCACAAGTTCGGGTACCAAAACTGCCAGAACTAAAAGTGACCTAAAGTTGACCAAAATTTGTAGCAAATGTGCAATCTATCCAGCTTTAGTAAATTGTCCATATCTTGGTTTATACATTCGAATGTCTTGAAATTTTGCCCAAAGTGCAATAAGACATAGAACTACAATTCTTATGAAGAAACCAAAGGCCAGAAATGACCAAAACCAAGTCAAATAGCTTGCACAAGTTCGGGTACCAAAACTACCATAACTAAAAGTGACCTAAAATCAGCCAAATTTTGCACTAAAGGTGCAATCATCGAGATTAGTAAATTGATGATATCTTGGTCTATATAACTCAGAAAAAGCTGAAAATTTGCCCAGAGTGCAATAAGACAAAGAGCTACAATTCTTATAAAAACAGCAAAGCCCAAAAATGACCAGAACCAAGTTAAATAGCTTGCACAAGTTCGGGTACCAAAACTGCCAGAACTAAAAGTGACCTAAAGTTGACCAAAATTTGTAGCAAATGTGCAATCTATCCAGCTTTAGTAAATTGTCCATATCTTGGTTTATACAGCTCGAATGTCTTGAAATTTTGCCCAGAGTGCAATAAGACATAGAACTACAATTCTTATGAAGAAACCAAAGGCCAGAAATGACCAAAACCAAGTCAAATAGCTTGCACAAGTTTGGGTACCAAAACTGCCTGAACAAAAAGTGACATAAAATTGACTAAATTTTGCACTCAAGGTGCAATCTGTCCAGCTTTAGCAAATTGAACATATCTTGGACTATATAACTCATAATAACCTGAAATTTAGCCCAGAGTGAAATAAGACAAAGAGCTATAATTTTTATGCAGACACCAAAGCCCAGAAATGACCAGAACTAAGTCAAATAGCTTGCACAAATTCGGGTACCAAAACTGCAATGACTAAAAGTGACCTAAAATTGACCAAACTTTGCATTAAAGGTGCAATCTGTCCAACATTAGTAAATTGATGATATCTTGGTTTATATAACTCAGAAGGAGCAGAAATTTTGCCTAGAGTGCAATAAGACAAAGAGCTACAATTCTTATAAAGACAGCAAAGCCCAGAAATGACCAAAACCAAGTCAAAAAGCTTGCACAATTTCGGGTACCAAAACTGCTAGAACTAAAAGTGACCTAAAATTGACTAAATTTTGCACTAAAGGTGCAATCTGTCCAGCTTTAGTAAATTGAACATATCTTGGTCTATATAACTCAGAATAACCTGAAATTTAGCCCAGAGTGCAATAAGATAAAGAGCTATAATTTTTATGAAGACACCAAAGCCCATAAATGACCAGAACCAAGTCAAATAGCTTGCACAAGTTCGAGTACCAAAACTGCCATAACTAAAAGTGACCTAAAATTGACCAAATTTTGCAGTAAAGGTGCAATCTGTCCAGATTTTGTAAATTGACCGTATCTTGGTCCATATAACAAAGAATGACCTGAAATTTTCCCAGAGTGCAATAAGACAAAGAGCTACAATTCTTATGAAGACACCAAAGCCTAGAAATGACCAGAACCAAGACATAGAGATTGCACAAGTTCGGGTACCAAAACTGCCAGAACTGAAAGTGTCATAAAATTGACCAAATTTTGCAAAAAAGGCGCAATCTGTCCAGCTTTAGTTAATTGACTATATCTTGGTCTATGCAACACAGAATGACCTAAAATTTTGCCCAGAGTGCAATAAGACATAGAGTTACAATTCTTATGAAGACACTAAAAACCAGAAATGACAAGAACCAAGTCAAATAGCTTGAACAAGTTCGGGAACCAAAACTGCTATAACTAAAAGTGACCTAAAATTGACCAAATTTGCAGTAAAGGTGTAATCTGTCCAGCTTTAGTAAATTGACCATATATTGGTCTATAAAACTCAGAATGACCTGAAATTTTGCCCAGAGTGCAATAAGACAAAGAGCTACAATTCTTATGAAGACACCAAAGCCCAGAAATGACCAGAACCAAGTCAAATAGCTTGCCCAAGATCAGGTACCAAAACTACCAGAACTAAAAGTGACCGAAAATTGACCAAATTTTGCACTAAAGGTGCAATCTGTCCAGCTTTTGCAAATTGACCATATCTTGGTCTATATAACTCAGAATGACCTGAAATTTAGCCCAGAGTGCAATAAGACAAAGAGGTATAATTCTCATGAAGACACCAAAGCCCATAAATGACCAGAACCAAGTCAAATAGCTTGCACAAGTTCGGGTACCAAAACTACCAGAAATAAAAGTGACCTAAAATTGACCAAATTTTGCACTAAAGGTGCAATCTGTCCAGCATTAGTAAATTGATGATATCCTGGTCTATATAACTCAGAAGGAGCTGAAATTTTACCCAGGGTGCAATAAGAGAAAGAGCTACAATTCTTATAAACGCACCAAAGCCCAGAAATGACCAGAACCAAGTCAAATAGCTTGCACAAGTTCGGGTACCAAAGCTGCCAGAACTAAAAGTGACGTAAAATTGACCAAATTTTGCACTAAAGGTGCAATCTGTCCAGCTTTAGTAAATTGACCATATCTTGCTCTATACAACTCAGAATGACCTGAAATTTTACCCATAGTGCAACAAGACAAAGAGCTATAATTCTTATGAAGACACCAAAGCCCAGAAATGACCAGAACCAAGTTAAATAGCTTGCACATGTTCGGGTACCAAAACTGCCAGAACTGAAAGTGTCTTAAAATTGACCAAATTTTGCACTAAAGGTGCAATCTGTCCAACTTTAGTTAATTGACTATATCTTGGTCTATATAACTCAGAATGACCTGAAATTTTGCCCAGAGTACAATAAGACAAAGAGCTATTGGTCCATATAACTCAGAATGACCTGAAATTTTGCCCAGAGTACAATAAGACAAAAAGCTACAATTCTTATAAAGACAGCAAAGCCCAGAAATGACCAGAACCAAGTTAAATTGCTTGCACAAGTTCGGGTACCAAAACTGCTAGAACTAAAAGTGACCTAAAATTGACCAAATTTTGCAGCAAATGTGCAATCTATCCAGCTTTAGTAAATTGTCCATATCTTGGTTTATACAGCTCAGAATGTCTTGAAATTTTGCCCAGAGTGCAATAAGACATAGAGCTACAATTCTTATGAAGAAACCAAAAGCCAGAAATGACCAAAACCAAGTCAAATAGCTTGCACAAGTTCGGGTACCAAAACTACCATAACTAAAAGTGACGTAAAATTGACCAAATTTTGCACTAAAGGTGCAATCTGTCCAGCATTGGTAAATTAATGATATATTGGTCTATATAACTCAGAAGGAGCTGAAATTTTGCCCAGAGTGCTATAAGACAAAGAGCTACAATTCTTATAAAGACACTAAAGCCCAGAAATGACCAAAACCAAGTCAAATAGCTTGCACAAGTTCGGGTACCAAAACTGCCAGAACTAAAAGTGACCTAAAATTGACTAAATTTTGCACTAAAGGTGCAATCTGTCCAGCTTTAGCAAATTGAACATATCTTGGTCTATATATCTCAGAATAACCTGAAATTTAGCCCAGAGTGCCATAAGATAAAGAACTATAAATTTTATGAAGACACCAAAGCCTAGAAATGACCAGAACCAAGTCAAAAAGCTTGCACAAGTTCGAGTACCTAAACTGCCATAACTAAAAGTGACCTGAAATTGACTAAATTTTGCACTAAAGGTGCAATCTGTCCAGCTTTAGCAAATTGAACATATCTTGGTCTATATATCTGAGAAAAACCTGAAATTTAGCCCAGAGTGCCATGAGATAAAGAGCTATAAATTTTATGAAGACACCAAAGCCCAGAAATGACCAGAACCAAGTCAAAAAGCTTGCACAAGTTCGAGTACCTAAACTGCCATAACTAAAAGTGACCTAAAATTTACCAAATTTTGCAGTAAAGGTGCAATCTGTCCAGCTTTTTGTAAATTGACCGTATCTTGGTCCATATAACTCAGAATGACCTGAAATTTTCCCAGAGTGCAATAAGACAAAGAGCTACAATTCTTATGAAGACACCAAAGCCCAGAAACGACCAGAACCAAGTCAAATAGCTTGCCCAAGTTCAGGTACCAAAACTACCAGAACTAAAAGTGACCGAAAATTGACCAAATTTTGCACTAAAGGTGCAATCTGTCCAGCTTTTGCAAATTGACCATATCTTAGTCTATATAACTCAGAATGACCTGAAATTTAGCCCATAGTGCAATAAGACAAAGAGGTATAATTCTTATGAAGACACAAAGCCCATAAATGACAAGAACCAAGTCAAATAGCTTGCACAAGTTCGGGTACCAAAACTACCAGAATTAAAAGTGACCTAAAATTGATCAAATTTTGCACTAAAGGTGCAATCTGTCCAGCATTAGTAAATTGATGATATCCTGGTCTATATAACTCAGAAGGAGTTGAAATTTTGCCCAGAGTGCAATAAGACAAAGAGCTACAATTCTTATAAAGGCAGCAAAGCCCAAAAACCACCAGAACCAAGTCAAATAGCTTGCACAAGTTCGGGTACCAAAGCTTCCAGAACTAAAAGTGACGTAAAATTGACCAAATTTTACACTAAAGGTGCAATCTGTCCAGCTTTAGTAAATTGACCATATCTTGGTCTACACAACTTAGAATGACCTGAAATTTTACCCAGAGTGCAACAAGACAAAGAGCTATAATTCTTATGAAGACACCAAAGCCCAGAAATGACTAGAACCAAGTTAAATAGCATGCACAAGTTCGGGTACCAAAACTGCCAGAACTGAAAGTGTCCTAAAATTGACCAAATATTGCACTAAAGGTGCAATCTGTCCAACTTTAGTTAATTGACTATATCATGGTCTATATAACTCAGAATGACCTGAAATTTTGCCTAGAGTGCAATAAGACAAAGAGCTACAATTCTTATAAAGACAGCAAAGCCCAGAAATGACCAGAACCAAGTTAAATAGCTTGCACAAGTTCGGGTACCAAAACTGCTAGAACTAAAAGTGACCTAAAATTGACCAAATTTTGCAGCAAATGTGCAATCTATACAGCTTTAGTAAATTGTCCATATCTTGGTTTATACAGCTCAGAATGTATTGAAATTTTGCCCAGAGTGCAATAAGACATAGAGCTACAATTCTTATGAAGAAACCAAAAGCCAGAAATGACCAAAACCAAGTCAAATAGCTTGCACAAGTTCGGGTACCAAAACTACGATAACTAAAAGTGACGTAAAATTGACCAAATTTTGCACTAAAGGTGCAATCTGTCCAGCATTAGTAAATTGATGATATATTGGTCTATATAACTCAGAAGGAGCTAAAATTTTGCCCAGAGTGCTATAAGACAAAGAGCTACAATTCTTATAAAGACACCAAAGCCCAGAAATGACCAAAACCAAGTCAAATAGCTTGCACAAGTTCGGGTACCAAAACTGCCAGAATTAAAAGTGACCTAAAATTGACTAAATTTTGCACTAAAGGTGCAATCTGTCCAGCTTTAGCAAATTGAACATATCTTGGTCTATATAACTCAGAATAACCTGATATTTAGCCCCGAGTGCAATAAGATAAAGAGCTATAATTTTTATGAAGACACCAAAGCCCAGAAATGACCAGAACCAAGTCAAAAAGCTTGCACAAGTTCGAGTACCAAAACTGCCATAACTAAAAGTGACCTAAAATTGACCAAATTTTGCAGTAAAGGTGCAATCTGTCCAGCTTTTTCTAAATTGACCGTATCTTGGTCCATATAACTCAGAATGACCTGAAATTTTCCCAGAGTGCAATATGACAAAGAGGTATAATTCTCATGAAGACACCAAAGCCCAGAAACGACCAGAACCAAGTCAAATAGCTTGCACAAGTTCGGGTACCAAAACTACCAGAACTAAAAGTGATCGAAAATTGACCAAATTTTGCACTAAAGGTGCAATCTGTCCAGCTTTTGCAAATTGACCATATCTTGGTCTATATAACTCAGAATGATCTGTAATTTAGCCCAGAGTGCAATAAGACAAAGAGCTACAATTCTTATACAGACACCAAAGCCCAGAAATGACCAGAACCAAGTCAAATAGCTTGCACAAGTTGGGGTAGCAAAACTTCCAGAACTGAAAGTGTCCTAAAATTGACCAAATTTTGCACTAAAGGTGCAATCTGTCCAACTTTAGTTAATTGACTATATCTTGGTCTATATAACTCAGAATGACCTGAAATTTTGCCCAGAGTGTAATAAGACAAAGAGCTACAATTCTTATAAAGACATCAAAGCCTAGAAATGACCAGAACCAAGTTAAATAGCTTGCACAAGTTCGGGTAACAAAACTGCTAGAAATAAAAGTGACCTAAAATTGACCAAATTTTGCAGCAAATGTGCAATCTATCCAGCTTTAGTAAGTTGTCCATATCTTGGTTTATACAGCTTAGAATGTCTTGAAATTTTTCCCAGAGTGCAATAAGACAAAGAGCTACAATTCTTATGAAGACACCAAAGCCCAGAGATGACCAAAACCAAGTCAAATAGCTTGCACAAGTTCGGGTACCAAAACTACCATAACTAAAAGAGACCTAAAATTGACCAAATTTTGCACTAAAGGTGTAATCTGTCCAGCATTAGTAAATTGATGATATCTTGGTCTATATAACTCAGAAGGAGCTGAAATTTTGCCCAGAGTGCAATAAGACAAAGAGCTACAATTCTTATAAAGACACCAAAGCCCAGAATTGACCAAAACCAAGTCAAATAGCTTGCACAAGTTCGGGTACCAAAACTGCCAGAACTAAAAGTGACCTAAAATTGACTAAATTTTGCACTAAAGATGCAATCTGTCCAGCTTTAGCAAATTGAACATATCTTGGTCTATATAACTCAGAATAACCTGAAATTTAGCCCCGAGTGCAGTAAGATAAAGAGCTATAATTTTTATGAAGACACCAAAGCCCAGAAATGACCAGAACCAAGTCAAATAGCTTGCCCAAGTTCGAGTACCAAAACTACCATAACTAAAAGTGACCTAAAATTGACCAAATTTTGCAGTAAAGGTGCAATCTGTCCAGCTTTTGTAAATTTACCGTATCTTGGTCCATATAACTCGTAATGACCTGAAATTTTCCCAGAGTGCAATAAGACAAAGAGCTACAATTCTTATGAAGACTCCAAAGCCCAGAAATGACCAGAACCAAGTCATAGAGCTTGCACAAGTTCGAGTACTAAAACTGCCAGAACTGAAAGTGTCCTAAAATTGACCAAATTTTGCAAAAAAGGTGCAATCTGTCCAACTTTCGTTAATTGACTATATCTAGGTCTATACAACACAGAATGACCTGAAATTTTGCCCAGAGTGCAATAACACATAGTGTTACAATTCTTATGAAAACACCAAAGACCAGAAATGACTAGAACCAAGTCAAATAGCTTGAACAAGTTCGGGTGCCAAAACTGCTATAACTAAAAGTGACCTAAAATTGACCAAATTTTGTAGTAATGGTGTAATCTGTCCAGCTTTAGTAAATTGACCATATCTTGGTCAATATAACTCAGAATAACCTAAAATTTTGCCTAGAGTGCAATAAGACAAAGAGCTATAATTCTTATGAAGACACCAAAGCCCAGAAATGACCAGAACCAAGTCAAATAGCTTGCCCAAGTTCAGGTACCAAAACCACCAGAACTAAAAGTGACTGAAAATTGACCAAATTTTGCACTAAAGGTGCAATCTGTCCAGCTTTTGCAAATTGACCATTTCTTGGTCTATATAACTCAAAATGACCTGAAATTTAGCCTAGAGTGCAATCAGACAAAGAGGTATAATTCTTATGAAGACACCAAAGCCCAGAAATGACCAGAACCAAGTGAAATAGCTTGCACTAGTTCGGATACCAAAACTGCCAGAACTAAAAGTGACCTAAAATTGACCAAATTTTGCACTAAAGGTGCAATCTGTCCAGCATTAGAAAACTGACGATATCTTTGTCTATATAACTTAGAAGGAGCTGAAATTTTTCCCACAATGCAATAAGACAAAGAGCTACAATTCTTATAAAGACACCAAAGCCCAGAAATGACCAGAACCAAGTCAAATAGCTTGCACAAGTTCGGGTACCAAAACTGCCAGAACTAAAAGTGACCTAAAATTGACTAAATTTTGCACTAAAGGTGCAATCTGTCCAGCTTTAGCAAATTGAACTTATCTTGGTCTATATAACTCAGAATAACCTGAAATTTGGCCCAGAGTGCAATAAGACGAAGAGCTATAATTTTTATGAAGACACCAAAGCCCAGAAATGACCAGAACCAAGTGAAATAGCTTGCACAAGTTTGGGTACCAAAACTGCCATAACTAAAAGTGACCTAAAATTGACCAAATTTTTCAGTAAAGTGAAGGAACGGAAGCGTGAAAAACACAAGTTTATACCATTGAATTCAAAAATTTTCACCTAGGGTCACATGCATCATGCAAGATTTATTTTTATCTATTTGATTTCAATGATAAACAACATATTAAAACTCTTTTAATATGTTTTTGGATCTGTATTTGCCATTTAAGATTTTAAAATTAATCAAGAATGATTACACTAACCTCTTGATGCACTGCAGCGTGTCGGCACCTTTGAGATTCGTCTTCAGGAGACCAGATATTGTCCCTCTAGCTTGTCCACACCAAGAACACCTATGGCAGCCCTTGAACAGCTTCTAAAGCCTTTTCTATTAATTAGAAATTCAAGTTCTGCCTTTTAAGAGATTAGAGATCTAAACAGGACACTAGAAACAATTTCTAGTGTTCTTAATTCAAGAGATTGATGGCTAATCTCTTTGAATTGATGAGAGATGAAGAAGAATAGATGAAAAGCCTCAAAGTGGCGTGACAAAGGAGAGGAGTGGCTGCTGGTTATTTTTTCTTTTCATAACCACACTTAAATAGCTAGGTTAACACATTAAACCCTTGCCACATGTCACCCTTTGATTAGCTCTAGGTTTAAGTGACCCAATCACATTGTGCCAAGTGTCAAACCTATATTTAATCTTGATTTCAATCATCTTACATGATTAAAAAACATTTGGCAAGCTTATGTGTAATCCCATGTGTTACCATCTCATGGTGCCACGTGTCACACTGTGAAATGACCAAAATGCCCCTGTGTCTTAATTTTGAGTTCTTAACCCAAAATAATTATTTTTTTTCTTCTAATTAATTTATATCAAATATAAATTAATTAATTAATCTCTATTAATTAATTTCTCATTAATTAAATTCATATTTGAACACTTTAAATATAAATTTAAGTTATACTGCACATCCAATAATCTAGATTTGATTTCAAGTCATGCTAGGGACTTTGCAATTTAATTGCAAACCAAACCTATTTAATTAATCAATTAAACTCTTTAATTAATTAATTAAATCATATTTAAATAGGTGATAACTTGTGTATGTGTGTGACTTACTAGGCTCATCACTAATTGGCAATGAGACATGATATCAACTCTTAATATCATCAGAACTCTTTCTTACCATAAATGATTTCTCTAAATCATTTTATGAACCTCATAGACCATGGTTAACATCTAGCATAGCATGCCATGGCCACCCAATTAGTAATAAGGTTTACCTTAAATGAACCTATAATCATATGTTACCATGCACTAGAATCTCTCTGTTACAAAATCTCAACTCAAGCTGGAGTCATGGTTTATGACAAACTCCATTTGCTATGAATATTATGTTCTCTTTTAATTCCAGTTCTTGATTAAAAGATTTTCTCATCAGAAACTCTTTTCTGAATAAATCTATCTGTCCTGGCCAGGAACTTGAAACATCAAGAACAATTAAATGAACATAGGATTTTATCTCTATTTACTTAGAGGAACAGATTCCATCTTGATCAACACCTACCTCCATATATAACTAGTAAGAGCCAACACATGCCCATATACCCATACATAGTACAAGTATGAAAGCAGTATCAAACTCAAACTACCTATATACAAGATAACTGTGCTATCTCAGGTCTAAAGATTATATGCACTGATATGATTTACGACAAAACATTGACAAGAGTAAACTCCATGTGCTTGTCATAAGTGTCACTGGTTCGGCCTACTTATCATTTATAAGTGCCTATCATGTTTGTTATATGGCATGAGACTCACCATTCCATCTTATTTATATCTCATATAAATAACTTGGGAACAAACATGAATACAATCTTTCTGGATAAGTCATGTCCTTATTATGAAGTATCCTCGATTGTGAACCTATTTATGATACTTTGTGCTAGAAATATTGTCACTCATATTCTTAACAACTTAAGAATAATATTTCTAACAAAATATCAATGGACCTTTTCTATTACACATAAATATATTATGTAAACGGAAAAGTGGAAATGTCTTTTATTAATAAAAATATGTACAAGATACAAACTAAATGATATGCTCTAGGGCATACTACTAACATAAAGGTACAATCTGTCCAGCTTTAGTAAATTGACCATATCTTGGTCTATATAACTCAGAATGACTTGAAATTTTGCCCATAGTGCAATAAGACAAAGAGCTACAATTCTTATGAAGACACCAAAGCCCAAAAATGACCAGAACCAAGTCAAATAGCTTCCACAAGTTCGGGTACTAAAACTACCAGAACTAAAAGTGACCTAAAATTGACCAAATTTTGCACTAAAGGTGCAATATGTCCAGCTTTACTAAATTGACCATATCTTGGCCTATACAACTCAGAATGACCTGAAATTTTACCCAGAGTGCAATAAGACAGAGCTATAATTCTTATGAAGACACCAAAGCCCAGAAATGACCAGAACCAAGTTAAATAGCTTGCACAAGTTCGGGTACCAAAATTGCCAGAACTGAAAGTGTCCTAAAATTGATCAAATTTTCCACAAAAGGCGCAATTTGTCCAGCTTTAGTTAATTGACTATATCTTAGTCTATACAACACAGAATGACCTGAAATTTTGCCCAGAGTGCAATAAGACATCGAGTTACAATTCTTATGAAGACACCAAAGACCAGAAATGACAAGAACCAAGTCAAATAGCTTAAACAAGTTCTGGTACCAAAACTGCTACAACTAAAAGTGACCTAAAATTGACAAAATTTTGTAGTAAAGGTGCAATCTGTCCAGCTTTAGTAAATTGGCCATATCTTGGTCTATATAACTCAGAATGAAATGAAATTTTGCCAAGAGTGCAATAAGACAAAGAGCTACAATTCTTATGAAGACACCAAAGCCCAGAAATGACCAAAACCAAGTCAAATGGCTTGCACAAGTTCGGGTACCAAAACTACCATAACTAAAAGTGACCTAAAATTGACCAAATTTTGCACTAAAGGTGCAATCTGTCCAGCATTAGTAAATTGATGATATCTTGGTCTATATAACTCAGAAGGAGCTGAAATTTTGCCCAGAGTGCAATAAGACAAAGAGCTACAATTCTTATAAAGACACCAAAGCCCAGAAATGACCAAAACCAAGTCAAATAGCTTGCACAAGTTCGGGTATCAAAACTGCCAGAACTAAAAGTGACCTAAAATTGACTAAATTTTGCACTAAAGGTGCAATCTGTCCAGCTTTAGCAAATTGAACATATCTTGGTCTATATAACTCAGAATAACCTGAAATTTAGCCCAGAGTGCAGTAAGATAAAGAGCTACAATTCTTATAAAGACACCAAAGCCCAGAAATGACCAGAACCAAATCAGATAGCTTGCACAAATTCGGGTACCAAAACTGCCAGAACTAAAAGTGACCTAAAATTGACTAAATTTTGGACTAAAGGTGCAATCTGTCCAGCTTTAGCAAATTGAACTTATCTTGGTCTATATAACTCAGAATAACCTGAAATTTATCCCAGAGTGCAGTAAGATAAAGAGCTATAATTTTTATGAAGACACCAAAGCCCAGAAATGACCAGAACCAAGTCAAATAGCTTGCACAAGTTCGAGTACCAAAACTGCCATAACTAAAAGTGACCTAAAATTGACCAAATTTTGCAGTAAAGGTGCAATCTGTCCAGCTTTTGTAAATTTACCGTATCTTGGTCCATATAACTCAGAATGACCTGAAATTTTCCCAGAGTGCAATAAGACAAAGAGCTACAATTCTTATGAAGACACCAAAGCCCAGAAATGACAAGAACCAAGTCATAGAGCTTGCACAAGTTCGAGTACTAAAACTGCCAGAACTAAAAGTGACCTAAAATTGATCAAATTTTGCACTAAAGGTGCAATCTGTCCAGCATTAGTAAATTGACGATATCTTGGTCTATATAACTCAGAAGGAGCTGAAATTTTGCCCAGAGTGCAATAAGACAAAGAGCTACAATTCTTATAAAGACACCAAAGCCCAGAAATGACCAGAACCAAGGTAAATAGCTTGCACAAGTTCGGGTACCAAAACTGCCAGAACTGAAAGTGTCCTAAAATTGACAAAATTTTCACAAAAGGCGCAATTTGTCCAGCTTTAGTTAATTGACTATATCTTAGTCTATACAACACAGAATGACCTGAAATTTTGCCCAGAGTGCAATAAGACATCGAGTTACAATTCTTATGAAGACACCAAAGACCAGAAATGACAAGAACCAAGTCAAATAGCTTGCACAAATTTGGGTACCAAAACTACCAGAACTAAAAGTGACCTAAAATTGACTAAATTTTGCACCAAAGGTGCAATCTGCCCAGCTTTAGCAAATTGAACATATCTTGGTCTATATAACTCAGAATGAAATGAAATTTTGCCCAGAGTGCAATAAGACAAAGAGCTACAATTCTTATGAAGACACCAAAGCCTAGAAATGACCAAAACTAAGTCAAATGGCTTGCACAAGTTCGGGTACCAAAACTACCATAACTAAAAGTGACCTAAAATTGACCAAATTTTGCACTAAAGGTGCAATCTGCCCAGCATTAGTAAATTGTTGATATCTTGGTCTATATAACTCAGAAGGAGCTGAAACTTTGCCCAGAGTGCAATAAGACAAAGAGCTACAATTCTTATAAAGACACCAAAGCCCAGAAATGACCAAAACCAAGTCAAATAGCTTGCACAAGTTCGGGCATCAAAACTGCCAGAACTAATAGTGACCTAAAATTGACTAAATTTTGCACTAAAGGTGCAATCTGTCCAGCTTTAGCAAATTGAACATATCTTGGTCTATATAACTCAGAATAACCTGAAATTTAGCCCAGAGTGCAGTAAGATAAAGAGCTATAATTTTTATGAAGACACCAAAGCCCAGAAATGACCAGAACCAAGTCAAATAGCTTGCACAAGTTCGAGTACCAAAACTGCCATAACTAAAATTGACCAAATTTTGCAGTAAAGGTGCAATCTGTCTAGCTTTTGTTAATTTACCGTATCGTGGTCCATATAACTCAGAATGACCTAAAATTTTCCCAGAGTGCAATAAGACAAAGAGCTACAATTCTTATGAAGACACCAAAGCCTAGAAATGATAAGAACCAAGTCATAGAGCTTGCACAAGTTCGAGTACTAAAACTGCCAGAACTGAAAGTGTCCTAAAATTGACCAAATTTTGCAAAAAACGTGCAATCTGTCCAGCTTTCGTTAATTGACTATATCTTGGTCTATACAACACAGAATGACCTGAAATTTTGCCCAGAGTGCAATAAGACATAGTGTTACAATTCCTATGAAGACACCAAAGACCAGAAATGACCAGAAGCAAGTCAAATAGCTTGAAGAAGTTCGGGCACCAAAACTGCTATAATTAAAAGTGACCTAAAATTGACCAAATTTTGCAGTAAAGGTGTAATCTGTCCAGCTTTAGTAAATTGACCATATCTTGGTCTATACAACTCAGAATGACCTGAAATTTTGCCTAGAGTGCAATAAGACAAAGAGCTACAATTCTTATGAAGACAACAAAGCCCAGAAATGACCAGAACCAAGTCAAATAGCTTGCCCAAGTTCAGGTACCAAAACTACCAGAACTAAAAGTGACTGAAAATTGACCAAATTTTGCACTAAAGGTGCAATCTGTCCAGCTTTTGCAAATTGACCATATCTTGGTCTACATAACACAGAATGGCCTGAAATTTAGCCTAAAGTGCAATCAGACAAGGAGGTATAATTCTTATGAAGACACCAAAGCCCAGAAATGACCAGAACCAAGTCAAATAGCTTGTACAAATTCGGATACCAAAACTGCCAGAACTAAAAGTGATCTAAAATTGATCAAATTTTGCACTAAAGGTGCAATTTGTCCAGCATTAGTAAATTGACGATATCTTGGTCTATAAAACTCAGAAGGAGCTGAAATTTTGCCCAGAGTGCAATAAGACAAAGAGCTACAATTCTTATAAAGACACCAAAGCCCAGAAATGACCAGAACCAAGGTAAATAGCTTGCACAAGTTCGGGTACCAAAACTGCCAGAACTGAAAGTGTCCTAAAATTGACCAAATTTTCCACAAAAGGCGCAATTTGTCCAGCTTTAGTTAATTGACTATATCTTAGTCTATACAACACAGAATGACCTGAAATTTTGCCCAGAGTGCAATAAGACATCGAGTTACAATTCTTATGAAGACACCAAAGACCAGAAATGACAAGAACCAAGTCAAATAGCTTGCACAAATTTGGGTACCAAAACTACCAGAACTAAAAGTGACCTAAAATTGACTAAATTTTGCACCAAAGGTGCAATCTGCCCAGCTTTAGCAAATTGAACATATCTTGGTCTATATAACTCAGAATGAAATGAAATTTTGCCCAGAGTGCAATAAGACAAAGAGCTACAATTCTTATGAAGACACCAAAGCCCAGAAATGACCAAAACCAAGTCAAATGGCTTGCACAAGTTCGGGTACCAAAACTACCATAACTAAAAGTGACCTAAAATTGACCAAATTTTGCACTAAAGGTGCAATCTGCCCAGCATTAGTAAATTGTTGATATCTTGGTCTATATAACTCAGAAGGAGCTGAAATTTTGCCCAGAGTGCAATAAGACAAAGAGCTACAATTCTTATAAAGACACCAAAGCCCAGAAATGATCAAAACCAAGTCAAATAGCTTGCACAAGTTCGGGCATCAAAACTGCCAGAACTAAAAGTGACCTAAAATTGACTAAATTTTGCACTAAAGGTGCAATCTGTCCAGCTTTAGCAAATTGAACATATCTTGGTCTATATAACTCAGAATAACCTGAAATTTAGCCCAGAGTGCAGTAAGATAAAGAGCTATAATTTTTATGAAGACACCAAAGCCCAGAAATGACCAGAACCAAGTCAAATAGCTTGCACAAGTTCGAGTACCAAAACTGCCATAACTAAAAGTGACCTAAAATTGACCAAATTTTGCAGTAAAGGTGCAATCTGTCCAGCTTTTGTAAATTTACCGTATCTTGGTCCATATAACTCAGAATGAACTGAAATTTTCCCAGAGTGCAATAAGACAAAGAGCTACAATTCTTATGAAGACACCAAAGCCCAGAAATGATAAGAACCAAGTCATAGAGCTTGCACAAGTTCGAGTACTAAAACTGCCAGAACTGAAAGTGTCCTAAAATTGACCAAATTTTGCAAAAAACGTGCAATCTGTCCAGCTTTCGTTAATTGACTATATCTTGGTCTATACAACACAGAATGACCTGAAATTTTGCCCAGAGTGCAATAAGACATAGTGTTACAATTCTTATGAAGACACCAAAGACCAGAAATGACCAGAAGCAAGTCAAATAGCTTGAACAAGTTCGGGTACCAAAACTGCTATAACTAAAAGTGACCTAAAATTGACCAAATTTTGCAGTAAAGGTGTAATCTGTCCAGCTTTAGTAAATTGACCATATCTTGGTCTATACAACTCAGAATGACCTGAAATTTTGCCTAGAGTGCAATAAGACAAAGAGCTACAATTCTTATGAAGACACCAAAGCCCAGAAATGACCAGAACCAAGTCAAATAGCTTGCCCAAGTTCAGGTACCAAAACTACCAGAACTAAAAGTGACTGAAAATTGACCAAATGTTGCACTGAAGGTGCAATCTGTCCAGCTTTTGCAAATTGACCATATCATGGTCTACATAACTCAGAATGGCCTGAAATTTAGCCTAAAGTGCAATCAGACAAAGAGGTATAATTCTTATGAAGACACCAAAGCCCAGAAATGACCAGAACCAAGTCAAATAGCTTGTACAAATTCGGATACCAAAACTGCCAGAACTAAAAGTGATCTAAAATTGATCAAATTTTGCACTAAAGGTGCAATCTGTCCAGCATTAGTAAATTGACGATATCTTGGTCTATATAACTCAGAAGGAGCTGAAATTTTGCCCAGAGTGCAATAAGACAGAGAGCTACAATTCTTATAAAGACACCAAAGCCCAGAAATGACCAGAACCAAATCAGATAGCTTGCACAAATTCGGGTACCAAAACTGCCAGAACTAAAAGTGACCTAAAATTGACTAAATTTTGCACTAAAGGTGCAATCTGTCCAGCTTTAGCAAATTGAACTTATCTTGGTCTATATAACTCAGAATAACCTGAAATTTAGCCCAGAGTGCAATAAGACAAAGAGCTATAATTTTTATGAAGACACCAAAGCCCAGAAATGACCAGAACCAAGTCAAATAGCTTGCACAAGTTTGGGTACCAAAACTGCCATAACTAAAAGTGACCTAAAATTGACCAAATTTTGCAGTAAAGTGAAGGAACGGAAGCGTGAAAAACACAAGTTTATACCATTGAATTCAAAAATTTTCCCCTAGGGTCACATGCATCATGCAAGATTTATTTTTATCTATTTGATTTCAATGATAAACAACATATTAAAACTCTTTTAATATGTTTTTGGATCTGTATTTGCCATTTAAGATTTTAAAATTAATCAAGAACGATTACACTAACCTCTTGATGCACTGCAGCGTGTCTGCGCCTTTGAGATTCGTCTTCAGGACACCAGATGTTGTCCCTGTAGCTTGTCCACACCAAGAACACCTATGGCAGCCCTTGAACAGCTTCTAAAGCCTTTTCTATTAATTAGAAATTCAAGTTCTGCCTTTTAATAGATTAGAGATCTAAACAGGACACTAGAAACAATTTCTAGTGTTCTTAATTCAAGAGATTGATGGCTAATATCTTTGAATTGATGAGAGATGAAGAAGAATAGATGAAAAGCCTCAAAGTGGCGTGACAAAGGAGAGGAGTGGCTGCTGGTTATTTTTTCTTTTCATAACCACACTTAAATAGCTAGGTTAACACATTAAACCCTTGCCACATGTCACCCTTTGATTAGCTCTAGGTTTAAGTGACCCAATCACATTGTGCCAAGTGTTAAACCTATATTTAATCTTGATTTTCATCATCTTACATGATTAAAAAACATTTGGCAAGCTTATGTGTAATCCCATGTGTTACCATCTCATGGTGCCACGTGTCACACTGTGAAATGACCAAAATGCCCCTGTGTCTTAATTTTGAGTTCTTAACCCAAAATAATTATTTTTTTTCTTCTAATTAATTTATATCAAATATAAATTAATTAATTAATCTCTATTAATTAATTTCTCATTAATTAAATTCATATTTGAACACTTTAAATATAAATTTAAGTTATACTGCACATCCAATAATCTAGATTTGATTTCAAGTCATGCTAGGGACTTTGCAATTTAATTGCAAACCAAACCTATTTAATTAATCAATTAAACTCTTTAATTAATTAATTAAATCATATTTAAATAGGTGATAACTTGTGTATGTGTGTGACTTACTAGGCTCATCACTAATTGGCAATGAGACATGATATCAACTCTTAATATCATCAGAACTCTTTCTTACCATAAATGATTTCTCTAAATCATTTTATGAACCTCATAGACCATGGTTAACATCTAGCATAGCATGCCATGGCCACCCAATTAGTAATAAGGTTTACCTTAAATGAACCTATAATCATATGTTACCATGCACTAGAATCTCTCATTACAAAATCTCAACTCAAGCCGAGTCATGGTTTATGACAAACTCCATTTGCTATGAATATTATGTTCTCTTTTAATTCCAGTTCTTGATTAAAAGATTTTCTCATCGAAACTCTTTTACGAATAAATCTATCTGTCTGGCAGAACTTGAAACATCAAGAACAATTAAATGAACATAGGATTTTATCTCTATTTACTTAGAGGAACAGATTCCATCTTGATCAACACCTACCTCCATATATAACTAGTAAGAGCCAACACATGCCCATATACCCATACATAGTACAAGTATGAAAGCAGTATCAAACTCAAACTACCTATATACAAGATAACTGTGCTATCTCAGGTCTAAAGATTATATGCACTGATATGATTTACGACAAAACATTGACAAGAGTAAACTCCATGTGCTTGTCATAAGTGTCACTGGTTCGGCCTACTTATCATTTATAAGTGCCTATCATGTTTGTTATATGGCATGAGACTCACCATTCCATCTTATTTATATCTCATATAAATAACTTGGGAACAAACATGAATACAATCTTTCTGGATAAGTCATGTCCTTATTATGAAGTATCCTCGATTGTGAACCTATTTATGATACTTTGTGCTAGAAATATTGTCACTCATATTCTTAACAACTTAAGAATAATATTTCTAACAAAATATCAATGGACCTTTTCTATTACACATAAATATATTATGTAAACGGAAAAGTGGAAATGTCTTTTATTAATAAAAATATGTACAAGATACAAACTAAATGATATGCTCTAGGGCATACTACTAACATAAAGGTACAATCTCTCCAGCTTTAGTAAATTGACCATATCTTGGTCTACATAACTCAGAATGACTTGAAATTTTGCCCATAGTGCAATAAGACAAAGAGCTACAATTCTTATGAATACACCAAAGCCCAGAAATGACTAGAACCAAGTCAAATAGCTTCCACAAGTTCGGGTACCAAAACTACCAGAACTAAAAGTGACCTAAAATTGACCAAATTTTGCACTAAAGGTTCAATATGTCCAGCTTTAGTAAATTGACCATATCTTGGTCTATACAACTCAGAATGACCTGAAATTTTACCCAGAGTGCAATAAGACAAAGAGCTATAATTCTTATGAAGACACCAAAGCCCAGAAATGACCAGAACCAAGTTAAATAGCTTGCACAAGTTCGGGTACCAAAACTGCCAGAACTGAAAGTGTCCTAAAATTGACCAAATTTTGCACAAAAGGCGCAATTTGTCCAGCTTTAGTTAATTGACTATATCTTGGTCTATACAACACAGAATGACCTGAAATTTTGCCCAGAGTGCAATAAGACATAGAGTTACAATTCTTATGAAGACACCAAAGACCAGAAATGACAAGAACCAAGTCAAATAGCTTGAACAAGTTCGGGCACCAAAACTGCTACAACTAAAAGTGACCTAAAATTGACCACATTTTGCAGTAAAGGTGCAATCTGTCCAGCTTTAGTAAATTGACCATATCTTGGTCTATATAACTCAGAATGAAATGAAATTTTGCCCAGAGTGCAATAAGACAAAGAGCTACAATTCTTATGAAGACACCAAAGCCCAGAAATGACCAAAACCAAGTCAAATAGCTTGCACAAGTTCGGGTACCAAAACTACCATAACTAAAAGTGACCTAAAATTGACCAAATTTTGCACTAAAGGTGCAATCTGTCTAGCATTAGTAAATTGATGATATCTTGGTCTATATAACTCAGAAGGAGCTGAAATTTTGTCCAGAGTGCAATAAGACAATGAGCTACAATTCTTATAAAGACACCAAAGCCCAGAAATGACCAAAACCAAGTCAAATAGCTTGCACAAGTTCGGGTACAAAAACTGCCAAAACTAAAAGTGACCTAAAATTGAATAAATTTTGCACTAAAGGTGCAATCTGTCCAGCTTTAGCAAATTGAACATATCTTGGTCTATATAACTCAGAATAACCTGAAATTTAGCCCAGAGTGCAGTAAGATAAAGAGCTATAATTTTTATGAAGACACCAAAGCCCAAAAATGACCAGAACAAGTCAAATAGCTTGCACAAGTTCGAGTACATAAATTGCCATAACTAAAAGTGACCTAAAATTGACCAAATTTTGCAGTAAAGGTGCAATCTGTCCAGCTTTCGTAAATTTACCGTATCTTGGTCCATATAACTCAGAATGACCTGAAATTTTCCCAGAGTGCAATAAGACAAAGAGCTACAATTCTTATGAAGACACCAAAGCCCAGAAATGACCAGAACCAAGTCATAGAGCTTGCACAAGTTCGAGTACTAAAACTGCCAGAACTGAAAGTGTCCTAAAATTGACCAAATTTTGCAAAAAAGGTGCAATCTGTCCAGCTTTCGTTAATTGACTATATCTTGGTCTATACAACACAGAATGACCTGAAATTTTGCCCAGAGTGCAATAAGACATAGGGTTACAATTCTTATGAAGACACCATGACCAGAAATGACCAGAAACAAGTCAAATAGCTTGAACAAGTTCGGGTACCAAAACTGTATAACTAAAAGTGACCTAAAATTGACCAAATTTTGCAGTAAAGGTGTAATCTGTCCAGCTTTAGTAAATTGACCATATCTTGGTCTATATAACTCGGAATGACCTGAAATTTAGCCCAGAGTGCAAAAAGACATAGGGCTGCAATTCTTATGAAGAAACCAAAGGCCAAAAATGACCAGAACCAAGTCAAATAGCTTGCACAAGTTCGGATACCAAAACTGCCATGACTAAAAGTGACATAAAATTGACCAAATTTTGCACTAAAGGTGCAATCTGTCCAACTTTAGTACATTGTTGATATCTTGGTCTATATAACTCAGAATGACCAGAAATTTTGCCCAGAGTGCAATAGGACAAAGAGCTACAATTCTTATGAAGACGCCAAAGCCTAGAAATAACCAGAACCAAGTCAAATAGCTTGCACAAGTTCGGGTACCAAAACTGCTAGAGCTAAAAGTGACCTAAAATTGACTAAATTTTGCATTAAAGGTGCAATCTGTCCAGCTTTAGCAAATTGAACATATCTTAGTCTATATAACTCAGAATGACCTGAAATTCAGCCTAGAGTGCAATAAGACAAAGCGCTAAAATTTTTATGAAAACACCAAAGCCCAGAAATGACTAGAACCAAGTTAAATAGCTTGCGCAAGTTCAGGTACCAAAACTGCCATAGCTAAAAGTGACCTAAAATTTACAAAATTTTGCGGTAAAGGTGCAATCTTTCCAGCTTTAGCAAATTGACCATATCTTGGTCTATATAACTCAGAATGACCTAAAATTTAGCCCAGAGTGCAATAAGACAAAGAGCTATAATTTTTATGAAGACACCAAAGCCTAGAAATGACCAGAACCAAGTCAAATAGCTTGCACATTTCGGATCCCAAAACTGCTAGAACTAAAAGTGACCTAAAAATGACCAAATTTTGCACTAAATGTGCAATCTATCTAGCTTTAGTAAATTGTCCATATCTTAGTTTATACAGCTCAGAATGACCTGAAATTTTGCCTCGAGTGCAATAAGGCATAGAGCTACAATTGTTATGAGGAAACCAAAGGCCAGAAATGACCAGAACCAAGTCAAATAGCTTGCACAAGTTCGAGTACCTAAACTGCCATAACTAAAAGTGACCTAAAATTGACCAAATTTTGCACTAAAGGTGCAATCTGTCTAGCTTTAGTAAATTGACCATATCTTGATCTATATAACTCAGAATGACTTGAAATTTTGCCCAGAGTGCAATAAGACAAAGAGCTACAATTCTTATAAAGAGACCAAAGCCCAGAAATGGCCAGAACCAAGTCAAATAGCATGCACAAGTTCAGGAACCAACACTGTCAGAACTAAAAGTGACCTAAAATTGACCAAATTTTGCACTAAAGGTGCAATATGTCCAGCTTTGGTAAATTGACCATAACTTGGTCTATATAACTCAGAATGACCTAAAATTTTTCCCAGAGCATAACAAGATAAAGAGCTACTATTCTTATGAAGACACCAAAGCCCAAAAATGACCACAACCAAGTCAAATATCTTGCACAAGTTTGGGTACCAAAACTGCCAGAACTAAAGGTGATCTAAAATTGACCAAATTTTGCACTAAAGGTGCAATCTGTCTAGCTTTAGTTAATTGACCATATCTTGGTCTATATAACTCAGAATGACCTGAAATTTTGCCCATAGCACAATAAGACAAAGAGCTACAATTCTAATGAAGACACCAAAGCCCAAAAATGACCACAACCAAGTAAAAAATCTTGCACAAGTTCGGGTACAAAAACTACCATAACTAAAGGTGACCTAAAATTGACCAAATTTTGCACTAAAGGTGCAATCTGTCAAGCATTAGGAAATTGACTATATCTTGGTCTATATAACTCAGAAGGAGCAGAAATTTTGCCCAGAGTGCAATAAGATAAAGAGCTACAATTCTTATAAAGACACCAAAGCCCAGAAATGACCAGAACCAAGTTAAATAGCTTGCACAAGTTCGGGTACCAAAACTGCCAGAACTGAAAGTGTCCTAAAATTGACTAAATTTTGTACTAAAGGCGCAATCTGTCCAGCTTTAGCAAATTGAACATATCTTGGTCTACGTAACTCAGAATGACCTGAAATTTTACCCAGAGTGCAATAAGACAAAGAGCAATAATTCTTATGAAGACACCAAAGCCTAGAAATGACCGTGACCAAGTTAAATAGCTTGCACAATCTCGGGTACCAAAACTGCCAGAACTAAAAGTGACCTAAAATTGACCAAATTTTGCACTAAAGGTGCAATCTGTCCAGCTTTATTAAATTGATCATATCTTGGTCTATATAACTCAGAATGACCTGAAATTTTGCCCAGAGTGCAATAAGACAAAGAGCTACAATTCTTATGAAGACACTAAAGCCCAAAAATGACCACAACCAAGTCAAATATCTTGCACAAGTTCGGGTACCAAAACTGCCAGAACTAAAAGTGATCTAAAATTGACCAAATTTTGCACTAAAGGTGCAATCTGTCTAGCTTTAGCAAATTGACCATATCTTGGTCCATGCAACTCAGAATGACCTGAAATTTTGCCCAGAGTGCAATAAGACAAAGTGCTACAATTCTTATGAAGACACCAAAGCCCAGAAATGACCAGAACCAAGTCAAATAGCTTGCACAAGTGCGGATACCAAAACTGCCAAAACTAAAAGTGGCCTAAAAATGGCCAAATTTTGCACTAAAGGTGCAATCTGCCCAGCTTTAATAAATTGTCCACGTCTTGGTCTATACAGTTTAGAATGAACTGAAATTTTGCCTAGAGTGCAATAAGACATAGAGCTACAATTCTTATGAAGAAACCAAAGGCCATAAATGACCAAAACCAAGTCAAATAGCTTGCACAAGTTCAGGTACCAAAACTGCCAGAACTAAAAGTGACCTAAAATTGACTAAATTTTTCACTAAAGATGCAATCTATCCAGCTTTAGCAAATTGACTATATCTTGGTCTATATAACTCAGAATGACATAAAACATAGCCCAGAGTGCAATAAGACAAAGGGCTATAATTCTTATGAAGACACCAAAGCCCAGAAATAACCAGAACCAAGTTAAATAGCTTGCACAAGTTCGGGTACCAAAACTGCCAGAACTAAAAGTGATCTAAAATTGACCAAATTTTGCACTAAAGGTGCAATCTGTCTAGCTTTAGCAAATTGACCATATCTTGGTCCATGCAACTCAGAATGACCTGAAATTTTGCCCAGAGTGCAATAAGACAAAGTGCTACAATTCTTATGAAGACACCAAAGCCCAGAAATGACCAGAACCAAGTCAAATAGCTTGCACAAGTTCGGATACCAAAACTGCCAAAACTAAAAGTGGCCTAAAAATGGCCAAATTTTGCACTAAAGGTGCAATCTGCCCAGCTTTAATAAATTGTCCACGTCTTGGTCTATACAGTTCAGAATGAACTGAAATTTTGCCTAGAGTGCAATAAGACATAGAGCTACAATTCTTATGAAGAAACCAAAGGCCATAAATGACCAAAACCAAGTCAAATAGCTTGCACAAGTTCAGGTACCAAAACTGCCAGAACTAAAAGTGACGTAAAATTGACTAAATTTTTCACTAAAGATGCAATCTATCCAGCTTTAGCAAATTGACTATATCTTGGTCTATATAACTCAGAATGACATAAAACATAGACTAGAGTGCAATAAGACAAAGGGCTATAATTCTTATGAAGACATCAAAGCCCAGAAATAACCAGAACCAAGTTAAATAGCTTGCACAAGTTCGGGTACCAAAACTGCCAGAACTAAAAGTGACCTAAAATTGACCAAATTTTGCACTAAAGGTGCAATATGTCCAGCTTTAGTAAATTGACCATATCTTAATCTATACAACTCTGAATGATCTGAAATTTTGCCTAGAGTGCAATAAGACATAGAGTTACAATTCTTATGAAGACACCAAAGCCCAGAAATGACCAGAACCAAGTCAAATAGCTTGCACAATTTCGGGTACCGAAACTGCCATGACTAAAAGTGACATAAAATTGACCAAATTTTGAACTAAAGGTGCAATCTGTCCAGCTTTAGTAAATTGACCATATCTCGGTTTATACAACTCAGAATGACCTGAAATTTTCCCCAAAGTGCAATAAGACAAAGAGCTACAATTCTTATGAAGACACCAAAGCCCAGAAATGATCAGAACCAAGTCAAATAGCTTGCACAAGTTCAGGTACCAAAACTGTCGAAACTAAAAGTGACCTAGAATTGCCCAAATTTTGCACTAAAGGTGCAATCTGTCTAGCTTTAGTAAATTGACCATATCTTGGTCTATACGACTCAGAATGACCTAAAATTTTGCCGAGAGTGCAATAAGAAAAAGATCTACAATTCTTATGAAGACACCAAAGACCAGAAATGACCAGAACCAAGTCAAATAGCTTGCATAATTTGGGGTACCAAAACTGCCATAACTAAATTTGACATAAAATTGACCAAATTTTGCACTAAAGGTGCAATCTGTCCAGCTTTAGTAAATAGACCATATCTTGGTCTATCTAAGTCAAAATGACCTAAAATTTTTCCCATAGTGCAAAAAGAAAAAGAGCTACAATTCTTATGAAGACACCAAACCCGAGAAATGACCAGAACCAAGTCAAATAGCTTGCACAAGTTCAGGTACCAAAACTGCCAGAACTAAAAGTGACGTAAAATTGACTAAATTTTTCACTAAAGATGCAATCTATCCAGCTTTAGCAAATTGACTATATCTTGGTCTATATAACTCAGAATGACATAAAACATAGCCTAGAGTGCAATAAGACAAAGGGCTATAATTCTTATGAAGACATCAAAGCCCAGAAATAACCAGAACCAAGTTAAATAGCTTGCACAAGTTCGGGTACCAAAACTGCCAGAACTAAAAGTGACCTAAAATTGACCAAATTTTGCACTAAAGGTGCAATATGTCCAGCTTTAGTAAATTGACCATATCTTAATCTATACAACTCTGAATGATCTGAAATTTTGCCTAGAGTGCAATAAGACATAGAGTTACAATTCTTATGAAGACACCAAAGCCCAGAAATGACCAGAACCAAGTCAAATAGCTTGCACAATTTCGGGTACCGAAACTGCCATGACTAAAAGTGACATAAAATTGACCAAATTTTGAACTAAGGGTGCAATCTGTCCAGCTTTAGTAAATTGACCATATCTCGGTTTATACAACTCAGAATGACCTGAAATTTTGCCCAGAGTGCAATAAGACATAGAGTTACAATTCTTTTGAAGACACCAAAGACCAAAAATGACCAGAACAAAGTCAAATAGCTTGCGCAACTTCAGGCACCAAAACTGCCATAACTAAAAGTGGCCTAAAATTGACTAAATTTTGCACTAAAAGTGCAATCTGTCTAGCTTTAGCAAATTGACCATATCTTGGTCTATATAACTCAGAATGACCTGAAATTTAGCCCTGAGTGCAACAAGACAAAGAGCCATAATTTTTATGGAGACACTAAAGCCCATAAATGACTAAAACCAAGTCAAATAGATTGCACAAGTTCGGATACCAAAACTACTAGAACTAAAAGTAACCAAAAAATGACCAAATTTTGCACCAAATGTGCAATCTATCCAGCTTTAGTAAATTGTCCATATCTTGGTTCATACAGCTCAGAATGACCTGAAATTTTTCCCAGAGTGCAATAAGGCATAGAGCTACAATTTTTATGAAGAAACCAAAGGCCAAAAATGACCAAAACCAAGTTAAATAGCTTACACAAGTTCGGGTACCAAAACTGCCACAACTAAAAGTGACCTAAAATTGACCAAATTTTGCACTAAAGGTGCAATCTATCCAGCTTTAGTAAATTGACCATATCTTGATCTATATATCTCAGAATGACCTGAAATTTTGCCCAGAGTGCAATAAGACAAAGGGCTATAATTCTTATGAAGACACCAAATCCTAGAAATGACCATAACCAAGTTTAATAGCTTGCACATGTTCGGGTACCAAAACTGCCAGAACTAAAAGTGACCTTAAATTACCCAAATTTTGCACTAGAGGTGCAATCTGTCCAGCTTTAGTAAATTGGCCATATCTTGGTCTACTTAACTCAAATTGACCTGAAATTTTTCCCAGAGTCCAATAAGACAAGGAGCTACAATTCCTATTAAGAAACCAAAGCCCAGAAATGACCAGAACCAAGTCAAATACCTTGCAGAAATTTGGGTACCAAAACTCCTAGAACTAAAAGTGACCTAAAATTGACCAAATTTTGCACTAAATGTACAATCTGTCTAGCTTTAGTAAATTGATCATATCTTGGTCTATATAACTCAGAATGACCTGAAATTTTGCCCAGAGTGCAATAAGACAAAGAGCTACAATTCTTATGAAGACACTAAAGCCCAAAAATGACCACAACCAAGTCAAATATCTTGCACAAGTTCGGGTACCAAAACTGCCAGAACTAAAAGTGATCTAAAATTGACCAAATTTTGCAGTAAAGGTGCAATCTGTCCAGCTTTAGTAAAATGACCATATCTTGGTCTATATAACTCAGAATGACCTGAAATTTTGCCCAGAGTGCAATAAGACAAAGGGCTACAATTCTTATGAAGACACCAAAGGCCAGAAATGACCAAAACCAAGTCAAATAGCTTGCACAAGTTCGGGTACAAAAACTGCCAGAACTAAAAGTGACCTAAAATTGACTAAATTTTGCACTAAAGGTGCAATCTGTCCAGCTATAGCAAATTGAACATATCTTGGTCTATATAACTCAGAATAACCTGAAATTTAGCCCAGAGTGCAATAAGACAAAGAGCTATAATTTTTATGAAGACGCCAAAGCCCAGAAATGACCAGAACCAAGTCAAATAGCTTGCACAAATTTAGGTACCAAAACTGCCATAACTAAAAGTGACCTAATATAGACCAAATTTTGCAGTAAAGGTGCAATCTGTCCAGCTTTAGTAAAATGACCATATCTTGGTCTATATAACTCAGAATGACATGAAATTTTGCCCAGAGTGCAATAAGACAAAGGGCTACAATTCTTATGAAGACACCAAAGCCCAGAAATGACCAGAACCAAGTCAAATAGCTTGCACAAATTTAGGTACCAAAACTGCCATAACTAAAAGTGACCTAAAATTGACCAAATTTTGGAGTAAAGGTGCAATCTGTCCAGCTTTAGTAAAATGACCATATCTTGGTCTATATAACTCAGAATGACCTAAAATTTTGCCCAGAGTGCAATAAGACAAAGGGCTACAATTCTTATGAAGACACCAAAGGCCAGAAATGACCAGAACCAAGTCAAATAGCTTGCACAATTTCGGGTACAAAAACTACCAGAACTAAAAGTGACCTAAAATTGACCAAATTTTGCAGTAAAGGTGCAATCTGTCCAGCTTTAGTAAAATGACCATATCTTGGTCATATAACTCAGAATGACCTGAAATTTTGCCCAGAGTGCAATAAGACAAAGAGCTATAATTCTTATAAAGACAGCAAAGCCCAGAAATGACCAGAACCAAGTCAAATAGCTTGCACAAATTTAGGTACCAAAACTGCCATAACTAAAAGTGACCTAAAATTGACCAAATTTTGCAGTAAAGGTGCAATCTGTCCAGCTTTAGTAAAATGACCATATCTTGGTCTATATAACTCAGAATGACCTGAAATTTTGCCCAGAGTGCAATAAGACAAAGGGCTACAATTCTTATGAAGACACCAAAGGCCAGAAATGACCAAAACCAAGCCAAATAGCTTGCACAAGTTCGGGTACAAAAACTGCCAGAACTAAAAGTGACCTAAAATTGACTAAATTTTGCACTAAAGGTGCAATCTGTCCAGCTATAGCAAATTGAACATATCTTGGTCTATATAACTCAGAATAACCTGAAATTTAGCCCAGAGTGCAATAAGACAAAGAGCTATAATTTTTATGAAGACACCAAAGCCCAGAAATGACCAGAACCAAGTCAAATAGCTTGCAAAAATTTAGGTACCAAAACTGCCATAACTAAAAGTGACCTAAAATTGACCAAATTTTGCAGTAAAGGTGCAATCTGTCCAACTTTAGTAAAATGAACATATCTTGGTCTATATAACTCAGAATGACCTGAAATTTTGCCCAGAGTGCAATAAGACACAGGGCTACAATTCTTATGAAGACACCAAAGGCCAGAAATGACCAGAACCAAGTCAAATAGCTTGCACAAGTTCGGGTACAAAAACTACCAGAACTAAAAGTGACCTAAAATTGACCAAATTTTGCAGTAAAGGTGCAATCTGTCCAGCTTTAGTAAAATGACCATATCTTGGTCTATATAACTCAGAATGACCTGAAATTTTGCCCAGAGTGCAATAAGACAAAGAGCTACAATTCTTATAAAGACAAAGAAAGCCAAAAATGACCAGAACCAAGTTAAATAGCTTGCACAAGTTCTGCACCAAAACTACTGTAACTAAAAGTGACCTAAAATTGACCAAATTTTGCAGCAAAGGTGCAATCTATCCAGCTTTAGTAAATTGTCCATATCTTGGTTTATACAGCTCAGAATGACCTGAAATTTTTCCCAGAGTGCAATAAGGCATAGAGCTACAATTTTTATGAAGAAACCAAAGGCCAAAAATGACCAAAACCAAGTTAAATAGCTTACACAAGTTCGGGTACCAAAACTGCCACAACTAAAAGTGACCTAAAATTGACCAAATTTTGCACTAAAGGTGCAATCTATCCAGCTTTAGTAAATTGACCATATCTTGATCTATATATCTCAGAATGACCTGAAATATTGCCCAGAGTGCAATAAGACAAAGGGCTATAATTCTTATGAAGACACCAAATCCTAGAAATGACCATAACCAAGTTTAATAGCTTGCACATGTCCGGGTACCAAAACTGCCAGAACTAAAAGTGACCTTAAATTACCCAAATTTTGCACTAGAGGTGCAATCTGTCCAGCTTTAGTTGTTTGACTATATCTTGGTCTATACAACACAGAATGACCTGAAATTTTGCCCAGAGTGCAATAAGACATAGAGTTACAATTCTTATGAAGACACCAAAGACCAAAAATGACCAGAACAAAGTCAAATAGCTTGCGCAACTTCAGGCACCAAAACTACCAGAACTAAAAGTGGCCTAAAATTGACTAAATTTTGCACTAAAGGTGCAATCTGTCCAGCTTTAGCAAATTGACCATATCTTGGTTTATATAACTCAGAATGACCTGAAATTTAGCCCTGGGTGCAACAAGACAAAGAGCTATAATTTTTATGGAGACACTAAAGCCCATAAATGACCAGAACCAAGTCAAATAGCTTGCACAAGTTCGGATAACAAAACTGCTAGAACTAAAAGTAACCAAAAAATGACCAAATTTTGCACCAAATGTGCAATCTATCCAGCTTTAGTAAATTGTCCATATCTTGGTTTATACAGCTCAGAATGACCTGAAATTTTTCCCAGAGTGCAATAAGGCATAGAGCTACAATTCTTATGAAGAAACCAAAGGCCAGAAATGACCAGAACCAAGTCAAATAGCTTACACAAGTTCGGGTACCAAAACTACCACAACTAAAAGTGACCTAAAATTGACCAAATTTTGCACTAAAGGTGCAATCTGTCCAGCTTTAGTAAATTGACCATATCTTCATCTATATATCTCAGAATGACCTGAAATTTTGCCCAGAGCGCAATAAGACAAAGGGCTATAAATCTTATGAAGACACCAAATCCTAGAAATGACCATAACAAAGTTTAATAGCTTGCACAAGTTCGGGCACCAAAACTGCCAGAACTAAAAGTGACCTTAAATTACCCAAATTTTGCACTAGAGGTGCAATCTGTCCAGCTTTAGTAAATTGGCCATATCTTGGCCTATATAACTCAAAATCACCTGAAATTTTGCCCAGAGTCCAATAAGAAAAGGAGCTACAATTCCTATGAAGACACCAAAGCCCAGAAATGACCATAACCAAGTCAAATAGCTTGCACAAATTCGGGTAGCAAAACTGCTAGAACTAAAAGTGACCTAAAATTGACCAAATTTTGCACTAAATGTACAATCATTCTAGCTTTAGTAAATTGACCATTTCTTGGTCTATATAACTCAGAATGACCTGAAATTTTACCCAGAGTGCAATAAGACAAAGAGCTATAATTCTTATGAAGACACTAAAGCCCAAAAATGACCACAACCAAGTCAAATATCTTGCACAACTTCGGGTACCAAAACTGCCAGAACTAAAAGTGATCTAAAATTGACCAAATTTTGCACTAAAGGTGCAATCTTTCTAGCTTTAGCAAATTGACCATATCTTGGTCCATGCAACTCAGAATGACCTGAAATTTTTCCCAGAGTGCAATAAGACAAAGTGCTACAATTCTTATGAAAACACCAAAGCCCATAAATGACCAGAACCAAGTCAAATAGCTTGCACAAGTTTGGATACCAAAACTGCCAAAACTAAAAGTGACCTTAAAATGGCTAAATTTTGCACTAAAGGTGCAATCTGCCCAGCTTTAATAAATTGTCCACGTCTTGGTCTATAAAGTTCAGAATGAACTGAAATTTTGCTTAGAGTGCAATAAGACATAGAGCTACAATTCTTATGAAGAAACCAAAGGCCATAAATGACCAGAACCAAGTCAAATAGCTTGCACAATTTCGGGTACCAAAACTGCCATGACAAAAAGTGACATAAAAAGTGACATAAAATTGACCAAAATTTGCACTAAAGGTGCAATCTGTCCAGCTTTAGTAAATTGACCATATCTTGGTTTATACAACTCAGAATGACCTGAAATTTTGCCCAGAGTGCAATAAGACAAAGGGCTACAATTCTTATGAAGACACCAAAGCCCAGAAATGACTAGAACCAAGTCAAATAGCTTGCACAAATTCGGGTACAAAAACTGCCAGAACTAAAAGTGACCCAAAATTGACCAAATTTTACACTAAAGGTGCAATCTGTGCAGCTTTAGTAAATTGACCATATCTTGGTCTATACAACTCAGAATGACTTGAAATTTTACCCAGAGTGCAATAAGACAAAGAGCTATAATTCTTATAAAGACAGCAAAGCCCAGAAAAGACTAGAACCAAGTCAAATAGCTTGCACAAATTTAGGTACCAAAACTGCCAGAACTAAAAGTGACCTAAAATTGACCAAATTTTAAACTAAAGGTGCAATCTATCCAGCTTTAGTAAATTGACCATATCTTGGTCTATATAACTCAGAATGACATGAAATTTTGCCCAGAGTGCAATAAGACATAGAGCCAAAATTCTTATGAAGACACCAAAGGCCAGAAATGACCAGAACCAAGTCAAATAGCTTGCACAAGTTCGGATACCAAAACTTCCAGAACTAAAAGTGACCTAAAGTTGACCAAATTTTGCACTAAAGGTGCAATCTGTCCAGCTTCAGTAAATTGACCATATATTGGTCTATAAAACTCAAAATGACCTGAAATTTTGCCCAGAGTGCAATAAGACAAAGAGCTATAATTTTTATGAAGACACCAAAGCCTAGAAATGACCAGAACCAAGTCAAATAGCTTGCACAAATTAAGGTACCAAAACTGCCATAACTAAAAGTGACCAAAAATTGACCAAAATTTGCAGTAAAGGTGCAATCTGTCCAGCTTTAGTAAAATGAACATATGTTGGTCTTTATAACTCTGAATGTCCTGAATTTTTGCCCAGAGTGCAATAAGAGAAAGGGGTACAATTCTTAAGAAGACACCAAAGGCCAGAAATGACCAGAACCAAGTCAAATAGCTTGCACAAGTTCGGGTACAAAAACTACCAGAACTAAAAGTGACCTAAAATTGACCAAATTTTGCAGTAAAGGTGCAATCTGTCCAGCTTTAGTAAAATGACCATATCTTGGTCTATATAACTCAGAATGACCTGAAATTTTGCCCAGAGTGCAATAAGACAAAGAGCTACAATTCTTATAAAGACAGCAAAGCCCAGAAATGACCAGAACCAAGTTAAATAGCTTGCACAAGTTCGGGTACCGAAACTACCAGAACTAAAAGTGACCTAAAATTGACCAAATTTTGCAGCAAAGGTGCAATCTATCCAGCTTTAGTAAATTGTCCATATCTTGGTTTATACAGCTCAGAATGACCTGAAATTTTGCCCAGAGTGTAATAAGACATAGAGCTACAATTCTTATGAAGAAACCAAAGGCCAGAAATGACCAAAACCAGGTCAAATAGCTTGCACAAGTTCAGGTACCAAAACTACCAAAACTAAAAGTGATCTAAAATTGATCAAATTTTGCACTAAAGGTGCAATCTGTCCAGCTTTAGTAAATTGACCATATCTTGGTCTATATAACTCAGAATGACCTAAAATTTTGCCCAGAGTGCAATAAGACAAAGGGCTACAATTCTTATGAAGACACCAAAGGCCAGAAATGACCAGAACCAAGTCAAATAGCTTGCACAAGTTCGAGTACAAAAACTACCAGAACTAAAAGTGACCTAAAATTGACCAAATTTTGCACTAAAGATGCAATCTGTCAAGCTTTAGTAAATTGACCATATCTTGGTCTATACAACTCAGAATGACCTGAAATTTTACCCAGAGTGCAATATTACAAAGAGCTATAATTCTTATAAAGACACCAAAGCCCTGAAATTGACCATAACAAAGTTAAATAGCTTGCACAAGTACTGGTACCAAAACTGCCAGATCTAAAAGTGACCTAAAATTGACCAAATTCTGCACTAAAGGTGCAATCTGTCCAGCTTTAGCAAATTGACCATATCTTGGTCTATATAACTCAGAATGACCTGAAATTTAACCCAGAGTGCAATAAGACAAAGAGTTATAATCTTTATGAAGACATCAAAGCCAAGAAATGACAAGAACCAATTCAAATAGCTTGCATAATTTCGGATACCAAAACTGCTAGAACTAAAAGTGACCTAAAAATGATAGAATTTTGCACCAAATGTGCGATCTATCCAGCTTTAGTAAATTGTCCATAACTTGGTTTATACAGCTCAGAATGACCGGAAATTTTGCCCAAAGTGCAGTAAGGCATAGAGCTATAATTCTTATGAAGAAACCAAAGGCCAAAAAGGACTAGAACCAAGTCAAATAGCTTGCATAAGTTCAGGTACCAAAACTACAATAACTAAAAGTGACCTAAATTTGACCAAATTTTGCACTAAAGGTGCAATCTGTCCAACTTTAGTAAATTGACCATATCTTGGTCTATACAACTCAGAATGACCTAAAATTTTACCCAGAATGCAATAAGACAAAGAGCTATAATTCTTACGAAGACACCAAAGCTCAGAAATGACCAGAACCAAGTTAAATAGCTTGCACATGTTCAGGTACCAAAACTGCCAGAACTAAAAGTGACCTAAAATTGACCAAATTTTGCACTAAAGGTGCAATCTGTCAAGCTTTAGTAAATTGTCCATATCTTGGTCTATACAACTCAGAATGACTTGAAATTTTGCCCAGAGTGCAATAAGACATAGAGTTACAATTCTTATGAAGACACCAAAGACCAGAAATGACCAGAACCAAGTCAAATAGCTTGCCCAAATTCGGGTACCAAAACTGCCATAACTAAAAGTTACCTAAAATTGATCAAATTTTGCACTAAAGGTGCAATCTATCTAGCATTAGTAAATTGACTATATCTTGGTCTATATAACTCAGAAGGAGCTGAAATTTTGCCCAGAGTGCAATAAGACAAAGAGCTACAATTCTTATAAAGACACCAAAGCCCAGAATTGACCAGAACGAAATCAAATAGCTTACACAAGTTCGGGGACAAAAACTGCCAGAACTAAAAGTGACCTAAAAATGACTAAATTTTGTACTAAACGCGTAATGTGTCCAGCTTTAGCAAATTGAACATACCTTGGTCTACGTAACTCAGAATGACCTGAAATTTTGCCCAGAGTGCAATAAGACATAGAGTTACAATACTTATACAGACACCAAAGACTAGAAATGACCAGAACCAAGTCAAATAGCTTGCACAAGTTCGGGTACCAAAACTACATTAACTAAAAGTGACCTAAAATTGATCAAATTTTGCACTAAAGGTGCAATCTGTCCAGCATTAGGAAATTGACTATATCATGGTCTATATAACTCAGAAGGAGCTGAAATTTTGCCCAGAGTGCAATAAGATAAAGAGCTACAATTCTTATAAAGACACCAAAGCCCAGAAATGACCAGAACCAAGTCAAATAGCTTGCACAAGTTCGGGGACCAAAACTGCCAGAACTAAAAGTGACCTAAAATTGACTAAATTTTGTACTAAAGGTGCAATCTGTCCAGCTTTAGCAAATTGAACATATCTTGGTCTACGTAACTCAGAATGACCTGAAATTTTACCCAGAGTGCAATAAGACAAAGAGCTATAATTCTTATGAAGACACCAAAGCCTAGAAATGACCGTAACCAAGTTAAATAGCTTGCACAAGTTCGGGTACCAAAACTGCCAGAACTAAAAGTGACCTAAAATTGACCAAATTTTGCACTAAAGGTGCAATCTGTCCAGCTTTAGTTGTTTGACTATATCTTGGTCTATACAACACAGAATGACCTAAAATTTTGCCCAGAGTGCAATAAGACATAGAGTTACAATTCTTATGAAGACACCAAAGACCAAAAATGACCAGAACAAAGTCAAATAGCTTGCGCAACTTCAGGCACCAAAACTGCCATAACTAAAAGTGGCCTAAAATTGACTAAATTTTGCACTAAAAGTGCAATCTGTCTAGCTTTAGCAAATTGACCATATCTTGGTCTATATAACTCAGAATGACCTGAAATTTAGCCCTGAGTGCAACAAGACAAAGAGCCATAATTTTTATGGAGACACTAAAGCCCATAAATGACTAGAACCAAGTCAAATAGCTTGCACAAGTTCGGATACCAAAACTACTAGAACTAAAAGTAACCAAAAAATGACCAAATTTTGCACCAAATGTGCAATCTATCCAGCTTTAGTAAATTGTCCATATCTTGGTTCATACAGCTCAGAATGACCTGAAATTTTTCCCAGAGTGCAATAAGGCATAGAGCTACAATTTTTATGAAGAAACCAAAGGCCAAAAATGACCAAAACCAAGTTAAATAGCTTACACAAGTTCGGGTACCAAAACTGCCACAACTAAAAGTGACCTAAAATTGACCAAATTTTGCACTAAAGGTGCAATCTATCCAGCTTTAGTAAATTGACCATATCTTGATCTATATATCTCAGAATGACCTGAAATTTTGCCCAGAGTGCAATAAGACAAAGGGCTATAATTCTTATGAAGACACCAAATCCTAGAAATGACCATAACCAAGTTTAATAGCTTGCACATGTTCGGGTACCAAAACTGCCAGAACTAAAAGTGACCTTAAATTACCCAAATTTTGCACTAGAGGTGCAATCTGTCCAGCTTTAGTAAATTGGCCATATCTTGGTCTACTTAACTCAAATTGACCTGAAATTTTTCCCAGAGTCCAATAAGACAAGGAGCTACAATTCCTATTAAGAAACCAAAGCCCAAAAATGACCAGAACCAAGTCAAATAGCTTGCAGAAATTTGGGTACCAAAACTCCTAGAACTAAAAGTGACCTAAAATTGACCAAATTTTGCACTAAATGTACAATCTGTCTAGCTTTAGTAAATTGATCATATCTTGGTCTATATAACTCAGAATGACCTGAAATTTTGCCCAGAGTGCAATAAGACAAAGAGCTACAATTCTTATGAAGACACTAAAGCCCAAAAATGACCACAACCAAGTCAAATATCTTGCACAAGTTCGGGTACCAAAACTGCCAGAACTAAAAGTGATCTAAAATTGACCAAATTTTGCAGTAAAGGAGCAATCTGTCCAGCTTTAGTAAAATGACCATATCTTGGTCTATATAACTCAGAATGACCTGAAATTTTGCCCAGAGTGCAATAAGACAAAGGGCTACAATTCTTATGAAGACACCAAAGGCCAGAAATGACCAAAACCAAGTCAAATAGCTTGCACAAGTGCGGATACCAAAACTGCAAAAACTAAAAGTGGCCTAAAAATGGCCAAATTTTGCACTAAAGGTGCAATCTGCCCAGCTTTAATAAATTGTCCACGTCTTGGTCTATACAGTTTAGAATGAACTGAAATTTTGCCGAGAGTGCAATAAGACATAGAGCTACAATTCTTATGAAGAAACCAAAGGCCATAAATGACCAAAACCAAGTCAAATAGCTTGCACAAGTTCAGGTACCAAAACTGCCAGAACTAAAAGTGACCTAAAATTGACTAAAATTTTCACTAAAGATGCAATCTATCCAGCTTTAGCAAATTGACTATATCTTGGTCTATATAACTCAGAATGACATAAAACATAGCCCAGAGTGCAATAAGACAAAGGGCTATAATTCTTATGAAGACACCAAAGCCCAGAAATAACCAGAACCAAGTTAAATAGCTTGCACAAGTTCGGGTACCAAAACTGCCAGAACTAAAAGTGACCTAAAATTGACCAAATTTTGCACTAAAGGTGCAATATGTCCAGCTTTAGTAAATTGACCATATCTTGGTCTATCTAACTCAAAATGACCTGAAATTTTGCCCATAGTACAAAAAGAAAAAGAGCTACAATTCTTATGAAGACACCAAACCCCAGAAATGACCAGAACCAAGTCAAATAGCTTGCACAATTTCAGGTACCAAAACTGCCAGAATTAAAAGTGACCAGAAATTGACTAAATTTTGCACTAAAGGTGCAATCTGTCCAGCTTTAGTAAATTGACCATATCTTGGTCTATACGACTCAGAATGACCTAAAATTTTTCCCAGAGTGCAATAAGAAAAAGATCTACAATTCTTATGAAGACACCAAAGACCAGAAATGACCAAAACCAAGTCAAATAGCTTGCATAATTTCGGGTGCCAAAACTGCCATAACTAAATTTGACATAAAATTGACCAAATTTTGCACTAAAGGTGCAATCTGTCCAGCTTTAGTAAATAGACCATATCTTGGTCTATCTAACTTTGAATGATCTGAAATTTTGCCTAGAGTGCAATAAGACATAGAGTTACAATTCTTATGAAGACACCAAAGCCCAGAAATGACCAGAACCAAGTCAAATAGCTTGCACAATTTCGGGTACCGAAACTGCCATGACTAAAAGGTGCAATCTGTCCAGCTTTAGTAAATTGACCATATCTCGGTTTATACAACTCAGAATGACCTGAAATTTTGCCCAGAGTGCAATAAGACAAAGAGCTACAATTCTTATGAAGACACCAAAGCCCAGAAATGATCAGAACCAAGTCAAATAGCTTGCACAAGTTCAGGTACCAAAACTGCCGAAACTAAAAGTGACCTAGAATTGCCCAAATTTTGCACTAAAGGTGCAATCTGTCCAGCTTTAGTAAATTGACCATATCTTGGTCTATACGACTCAGAATGACCTAAAATTTTTCCCAGAGTGCAACAAGAAAAAGATCTACAATTCTTATGAAGACACCAAAGACCAGAAATGACCAGAACCAAGTCAAATAGCTTGCATAATTTCGGGTACCAAAACTGCCATAACTAAATTTGACATAAAATTGACCAAATTTTGCACTAAAGGTGCAATCTGTCCAGCTTTAGTAAATAGACCATATCTTGGTCTATCTAACTCAAAATGACCTGAAATTTTGCCCATAGTACAAAAAGAAAAAGAGCTACAATTCTTATGAAGACACCAAACCCCAGAAATGACCAGAACCAAGTCAAATAGCTTGCACAATTTCAGGTACCAAAACTGCCAGAATTAAAAGTGACCAGAAATTGACTAAATTTTGCACTAAAGGTGCAATCTATCCAGCTTTTGCAAATTGAACATACCTTCGTCTATATAACTCAGAATGACATGAAATTTAGACCAAAGTGCAATAAGACAAAGAGCTATAATTCTTATGAAGACACCAAAGCCTAGAAATGACCAGAACCAAGTCAAATAGCTTGCACAAATTCAGGTACCAAAACTGCGATAACTAAAAGTGACCTAAAATTGACCAAATTTTGCAGTGAAGGTGCAATCTGTCCAGCTTTAGTAAAATGACCATATCTTGGTCTATATAACTCAGAATGACCTGAAATTTTGCCCAGAGTGCAATAAGACAAAGAGCTACAATTCTTATGAAGACACCAAAGCCCAGAAATGACCAGAACCAAGTTAAATAGCTTTCACAACTTCGGATACCAAAACTGCCAGAACTAAAAGTGACCTAAAATTGACTAAATTTTGCACTAAAGGTGCAATCTGTCCAGCTATAGCAAATTGAACATATCTTGGTCTATATAACTCAGAATAACCTGAAATTTAGCCCAGAGTGCAATAAGACAAAGAGCTATAATTTTATGAAGACACCAAAGCCCAGAAATGACCAGAACCAAGTCAAATAGCTTGCACAAATTTAGGTACCAAAACTGCCATAACTAAAAGAGACCTAAAATTGACCAAATTTTGCAGTAAAGGTGCAATCTGTCCAGCTTTAGTAAAATGACCATATCTTGGTCTATATAACTCAGAATGACCTGAAATTTTGCCCAGAGTGCAATAAGACAAAGAGCTACAATTCTTATGAAGACACCAAGCCCAGAAATGACTAGAACAAAGTCAAATAGCTTGCACAATTTCGGGTACCAAAAGTACCAGAACTAAAACTGACTTAAAATTGACCAAATTTTGCACTAAAGGTGCAATATGTCCAGCTTTAGTAAATTGACCATATCTTGTTCTATACAACTGAGAATGACCTGAAATTTTACCAAGAGTGCAATAAGACAAAGAGCTATAATTCTTATGAAGACACCAAAGCCCAGAAATGACCAGAACCTAGTTAAATAGCTTGCACAAGTTTGGGTACCAAAACTGCCAGAACTGAAAGTGTCCTAAAATTGACCAAATTTTGCACTAAAGGTGCAATCTGTCCAGCTTTAGTTAATTGACTATATCTTGGTCTATATAACACAGAATGACCTGAAATTTTGCCCAGAGTGCAATAAGACAAAGAGCTACAATTCTTATACAGACAGCAAAGCCCAGAAATGGCCAGAACCAAGTCAAATAGCTTGCACAAGTTCGGGTACCAAAACTGCCAGAACTAAAAGTGACCTAAAATTGACCAAATTTTGCAGCAAATGTGCAATCTATCCAGCTTTAGCAAATTGTCCATATCTTGGTTTATACAACTCAGAATGACCTGAAATTTTGCCCAGAGTGCAATAAGACATAGAGCTACAATTCTTATGAAGAAACCAAAGGCCAGAAAGGACCATAACCAAGTCAAATAGCTTGCACAAGTTCGGGTACCAAAACTACCATAACTAAAAGTGACCTAAAATTGACCAAATTTTGCACTAAAGGTGCAATCTGTCCAGCATTAGTATATTGATGATATCTTGGTCTATATGACTCAGAAGGAGCTGAAATTTTGCCCCGAGTGCAATAACACAAAGAGCTACAATTCTTACAAAGACACCACGCCCAGAAAAGACCAGAACCAAGTCAAATAGCTTGCAAAAATTCGGGTACCAAAACTGCCAGAACTAAAAGCGACCTAAAATTGACTAAATTTTGCACCAAAGGTGCAATCTGTCTAGCTTTAGCAAATTGAACATATCTTGGTCTATATAACTCAGAATAACCTAAAATTCAGCCCAGAGTGCAATAAGACAAAGAGCTATAATTTTTATGAAGACACCAAAGCCCAGAAATGACCAGAACCAAGTCAAATAGCTTGCACAAATTCAGGTACCAAAACTGCCATAACTAAAAGTGACCTAAAATTGACCAAATTTTGCAGTAAAGGTGCAATCTGTCCAGCTTTAGTAAATTAGCCATATCTTGGTCTATATAACTTAGAATGACTTGAAATTTTGCCCAGCGTGCAATAAGACAAAGAGCTACAATTCTTATGAAGACAGCAAAGCCCAGAAATGGCCAGAACCAAGTCAAATAGCTTGTACAAGTTTTTATACCAAAACTGCCAGAACTAAAAGTGACCTAAAATTGACCAAATTTTGCAGCAAATGTGCAATCTATCCAGCTTTAGTAAATTGTCCATATCTTGGTTTGTACAGCTCAAATGACCTGAAATTTTGCCCAGAGTTCAATAAGACATAGAGCTACAATTCTTATGAAGAAACCAAAGGCCATAAATGATTAGAACCAAGTCAAATAGCTTGCACAAGTTCGGGTACGAAGACTACCATAACTAAAAGTGACCTAAAATTGGCCAAATTTTGCACTAAAGGTGCAATCTGTCCAGTATTAGTATATTGATGATATCTTGGTCTATATAACTCAGAAGGAGCTGAAATTTTGCCCCGAGTGCAATAAGACAAAGAGCTACAATTCTTACAAGGACACCAAAGCCCAGAAATGAGCAGAACCAAGTCAAATAGCTTGCACAAATTTGGGTACCAAAACTACCAGAACTAAAAGTGACCTAAAATTGACTAAATTTTGCACCAAAGGTGCAATCTGCCCAGCTTTAGCAAATTGAACATATCTTGGTCTATATAACTCAGAATAACTTGAAATTTAGCCCAGAGTGCAATAAGACAAAGAGCTATAATTTTTATGAAGACACCAAAGCCCAAAAATGACCAGAACCAAGTCAAATAGCTTGCACAAATTCGAGTACCGAAACTGCCATAACTAAAAGTGTCCTAAAATTGACCAAATTTTGCAGTAAAGGTGCAATTTGTCCAGCTTTAGTAAATTGACCATATCTTGGTCTATATAACTCAGAATGACTTGAAATTTTTGC